>NW_007505320.1:0-255 GCF_000475195.1 Diaphorina citri
GATTTACCTCTCCTTCGATTCCCCGCGATGTTATACGTGCGGAAAAGAAGGACACATGTCCAAGAATTGTGAAGAACCTGGCCCCCCCTCCGTGACTCCTGCACAGAAGCGCCTGGACGAGTTCAGGGAAGCCGCCTCTGTTGCCCCGCCCATTGTCCCCCAGAATGACGTCCAGAACAAGAGTGCTGATGAAATGGAGTGCAGTGATGACGATGATGGTGTATTTGTCACAGGCACACCATTACCTTCCACCAG
>NW_007505321.1:0-255 GCF_000475195.1 Diaphorina citri
GACTTAAACCGTACACTGCCTCGACAACGTAGATCCACCTCGTCGATCGTCCATCCATGGACGAAGTCGATTATGTATGGACATAGCTTAAAAATCGGGGAACAATATTTGTGACAATCATTAATGCTTCAATGAAAATTCCTTTATCATTATTGCTGATCGGTGGAGGGGGGACTATTTCATGTTTTGAAGCTAAGTGCATAGAACTAATAGAACTCCTTGGGAATCAAACCCGGATCACACACGTGCTAAGCC
>NW_007505322.1:0-255 GCF_000475195.1 Diaphorina citri
CGGAAAACAAAACATAGGATGAGAAAAATTGACGGTGCCGGGACATGAACCAGAGACCACTAGTCCACTCACCTTGTATTGTCATGCACCATCACCACAATTGTTACTAGAGTTGATGAGAAGAGGAAAGGAGAGGAAAACTACAAAAAAAATTTACGAAAAAAAAGTGTCATCACTCTAAATGCCTAAAAAGCCAATAAAGTGTCAAGCAACATGCAAGGAAATCATTACAAATTTTAGTGAACATATGTACAA
>NW_007505323.1:0-255 GCF_000475195.1 Diaphorina citri
TCCGAACTTAACATCGGTGACTGAAGTACGGGAATCGACCAGGTTGGACCGCCGAGTCCACTGGTTGAGACATTTTTCGGATTGAAGAGGACTGGGACCTGAAGGAGAAGATGATGATTATTATGGATAATTTTTGTATTTGTATGTGACGGCCTTTAACACATTTGTCATCGTAGTCTCCTCCCTTCGCTGCCTCTTCTTCACTTCCCTCTTTCTTTTTCTCTCCTGCATTTCCTGTTTTAATGTTCATTCCTC
>NW_007505324.1:0-255 GCF_000475195.1 Diaphorina citri
TTCGAGTACTTCGAGTTAACAATACGAGCGATTACAATGCAGTGAGCTTTAATATTATGTTCTATCTCTACCCAAGACCCCGCCGCGAAATCAAGTTTACAGACAGGGCGTCCTCGTAAGATGTCCAAAGAAAGGGTTTCAGGGTGGTTCTCACAAAATAATTATTTTATTTTTACTTGAAGTTTCAATCACTTCGAAGTGCGTTCAGGGGAGAAGCAATTTTGACTTCCCATTTTGATGAGTTCCTTCGCCTGC
>NW_007505325.1:0-255 GCF_000475195.1 Diaphorina citri
GGTCCCAAGTATCGTCTCGAAATCGAAGAGAGATTATTCTATCAAGAGGTTTGATAAGGGGAACTGTAAGTGCTAAGGTTTTATCATTCCGAAATTGAACAGAGGAGGAGGACAGAAGAGGAGAGGACCAGTCGTTTCGAGGACGAAAATTATCCGTTCGGATAAAATAATCCGCCCCAGGCAGGCTCCGAAGGTCCCCGATTCGATTCCCGAAGACTTTCAGCTCTGTGCTTGAAGTTCTAAGGAGAACAAGGA
>NW_007505326.1:0-255 GCF_000475195.1 Diaphorina citri
TTCTCTCTTCGATTTCGGGACCATAAGACCTCCGTTCTTACTAGAAACATCACCAAACTTCTTCAAAAAAGATATCTTATTATATGTACGTACCTAGTAATAACTATGTGTATCTGCCTCCGGCATTCTATTATAGAATTTCTATATAATCCGTCGTTCTATAGAATACCTAGATATTTCATAAAACGCCTAATGTGATCTAAACTGACCAGGCAATTCGTGAAATTATTCCCATTTCACAATTTCCCTTATCTA
>NW_007505327.1:0-255 GCF_000475195.1 Diaphorina citri
CAGGGGAAGAACTCGGAGGAACAAAAAAATGTCAAAAAAATATGGGCTTTGGAAAATAAGAAGAGGGGGTTCAAAAAATGGTTTAGGAAGGGAAAAGGAGACCGGAAAATAATAATAATAATAATTTCCTACCATTGCTGGCCTGTCGGATACAGATGATCTTGTGCACCAACAAATTTAGCCTGATTTTTTTTTCCATTTTTACTTTTTATTACTACAGTATAGCGAGCTATACTAGTAATGAAAGTATTGCAA
>NW_007505328.1:0-255 GCF_000475195.1 Diaphorina citri
GGAGAAAGCCAGCCGTTCCGAGAACGAACATTATCCGTTCAGGATAAAATCCGCCCCGCGCGGGAATCGAGCCCGCGGCCTAGCACTTGAATAGATTGGTAATAATTAGCCATATAATTTTTTACTGGAAGTACCTACCGTGAAACCAGAGTGTCGCTGTACGCAGCGATAGCTCGATGAATGCACCAGTAACCGATGGATCATCGAAATTAAGCAACGTTACGCGTGGTTAGAATCCGGATGGGTGATCATTTG
>NW_007505329.1:0-255 GCF_000475195.1 Diaphorina citri
TTTCAAGATACAGAAAATAATAATAATAATAAAATAAATAAAAAAAAAATCTGAACACTTGGGTGTCCAGAACGAGTGTCCGAAATTTACAACATTGCTGATATGAGTATTTATATGTATAGGATTACTATGATGTCCTTACCTTTGTAATTATTACCAATTCTATGATGACAGCCGCCCATACGAGAGAGAGAGAGAGAGAGAGAGAGAGAGAGAGAGAGAGAGAGAGAGAGAGAGAGAGAGAGAGAGAGAGAG
>NW_007505330.1:0-255 GCF_000475195.1 Diaphorina citri
AGTATCATCTGCATATTGTAAGATGTTCTTTTTTAAACCAATATTATGGATGTCATTAACATATAGATTGAATAGAATTTAACTTTAAGCTAAGTTTAGTTTTACAGGTTAATTAAGTTTTAATTATGAGGCCTATTAAAATTAAGATAAAATTGTACACACCAAAAGGTATCAATACAATAAAAAATATTATTATTATTATTATAATAGAATCGGGGATATTACAGCTCCTTGTATCAGTCCACAATTTATATC
>NW_007505331.1:0-255 GCF_000475195.1 Diaphorina citri
CAGTACTGGCTAGTGTTTTTAGTGACGAAGTGTTTCCCCATAATTCGACGACAAGCTATGCGCCTATTAGGCCCTAGCGCCTCCTCACATTAACCTCGCCCAGCCTGACTGGGGCCGGGAAAAGACTGCTGCTGTCTTTTTCCGGCCCAGATCCCATTGCCCAGACGGTCACTGTTGTCTATAGAAATTAGGAAGCAATGTGCTATTACTGACTTGGCCTTTGGTGTTTTCATTGCAACGGATTTCAAGCTACCA
>NW_007505332.1:0-255 GCF_000475195.1 Diaphorina citri
ATCCTGTCTACTCTCTTTCCGCTTTCGGGACGATAAGATCTTAGCAGTCACAGTTTCCTCTATCAAAACTCTCTTGAAGAAGAAGAAGAAGAAGAAGAAGAAGAAGAAGAAGAAGAAGAAGAAGAAGAAAACAGACGATGTGACACACTTTTCTGTCGCCCTGTTTCGAAATCGTGGAACCTTACTTACACCCTGTGATCATGACTGTAATTTTTCACTACGTTAGGGTAAAGTTGGTTAAACATTATATCCGCC
>NW_007505333.1:0-255 GCF_000475195.1 Diaphorina citri
TGCTGTGTGGCTTACTGACCTACATTCTACAGACTAGGCCTAGTGTTAAATACAACTCTTAGTTACTGTAATAGAAACCATGTAACTACTCGTATGTACCTATAATATTTCAATAGGAACTGTATATTGTTCGAATACCTAGGTGGCTGGGAATGCAATCATATTGTTCTTCAAATACTACTCGTAAGTGATAATGGAAGAAACGCTAGACCAAAAATCTAGCAAATTTAAAGAGCAAAAAATGTATTTTTACTT
>NW_007505334.1:0-255 GCF_000475195.1 Diaphorina citri
TTTTTTATATCAGTACTTTTTTGTGGAGGGCAACTCTTGACGTTAATTTTTTAACACGAAGTGTTTTTTTGGGGGGATTAATTTAACAGTAACCCAAAAATACGGAAAACATGCGAACAGTTTAGTAGAACAACCGAACTCTTGTGTGACTGAAAAATAAAAACAACCGACGAAAATTTACAGACTTGTTAGAGATAAGGACAAAGACACATGAGTTAGTAAGGTTAAAGGTGCAGCAACAGGAAGAGAGAAAGA
>NW_007505335.1:0-255 GCF_000475195.1 Diaphorina citri
TGCTGATAGTCGACGACCATTCTCAAATATTTAACCAGACAATTTTATCCTGAAAGGTTCGTTCTTGCGTCTTCCTTTTCGCTTCGCTTTCGGGACGATAAGACCTTAGCAGTTACAGTACTCTCTACCAAACCTCTTAAAGAAAAAGTCATAGTTTTCACCGTAGCCGGGATTTGTACCCAATTTTCAATTTCAATCTTCAAGATCAAGAATTTTCAGACAAAAAATGACTTTTGAGGGGGTTCCACCTCACCA
>NW_007505336.1:0-255 GCF_000475195.1 Diaphorina citri
TCCTCCTCTTCTTCTTCCTCCTCCTCTTCTTCTACCTCCTCTTTCTCCTCCTCCTCCTCCTCCTCACTTCTCCCCCTTCTTCTCCTTCTCTTCTTTCTAATCCTCCTAGATCTCCTCGTTTTCTTTTTAATCCTCCTCCTTCTCCCTCTACTTCTCGTAATCGTTTCTATCCCTCTTCCCTTTCCTTCTTCTTGTCCCGTAGTAAAAGTCCCTGTTCTCTCTACAGTCTCTGCCCCAAAATGTAAATGTAAATGC
>NW_007505337.1:0-255 GCF_000475195.1 Diaphorina citri
AGAGTGGAGAACAGCTAACCTTAACCAGCCCAGCTAGCAGGTAGTTCTTCAAAGCGTTCTCTCTGCTTCTAAAGAACAAGCACAAGTCCTCACGATGACGATGGTTGACTCCAGTTCAGGATGAGCCAATTCAACACGGCTAGAGACAACCGACTTCGAATGTCATTACTGTCATTGACCAATTTCTTCAAGTAAACACTGTCATATTTATTTTTAAACCAACAACACAACAAAATAACATTAAAAAAAAGAAAG
>NW_007505338.1:0-255 GCF_000475195.1 Diaphorina citri
CGTAGTAGGTACTTGTAAAAGTGACCAATGAGATTGATAAATTTGGTTTCACAGAAAGCACTCAATTTATTTTAAAGTCTATTACTTATAAGAATGTTTGCAAAATTCACATACTTATTACAAAACGACAGAATGTAGATACCATACGAAATGAAAAGAGGGAAATGTAATGAAAAGAATTTTCACGGTTACTGTACCAATAAACAAAATGTGAACCTACGTCAGAAGAGGAGAAAATTGAAAGAGATTTTTTTT
>NW_007505339.1:0-255 GCF_000475195.1 Diaphorina citri
TCAGAACTCGCAGTAGCATCATCAGTTAGAGCAATCTAAACAGTAAGGATTGAATTGACAGTGGTTTCATTTCCTGGGAGATATGTAGGTATTAGGAATGTAGGAATAGATACCTAATTTAGAAATACGAGTGTCTGTTTTATATTACAGGAACCTAAAAATCCTCGAATGGAGATGGCAGAAACTGTACTATTTTGAAACTGTACGAAAAACGTTCAAATTAGTGGAGATGCCAAAACTACCATTTTCCCTAAA
>NW_007505340.1:0-255 GCF_000475195.1 Diaphorina citri
TCGCAGTTACAGTCAAAATAAACATGTCAAAAGAAATAAATAAAGTTCTTACTATAGGTACTCATACGTACCTACTTACTAATTTGACTTCTGTACCTACCTACTTACCTATTTCTGTACATTTACATGTTTATAAAAGTAAGTATTCCCTCTGTGAGGTACAAACTGCTACTTCTTTGAGCAATGCACAAGTACCATTCAACCCTACATACATGCACATTGAAGTCAGTACATATACATACATAGGTACACATT
>NW_007505341.1:0-255 GCF_000475195.1 Diaphorina citri
TGTAGGAGTTTTTCTTATGATTTAAATTTCAGTTTGTTTTTGTTTGTTTTGATTTAGTTTTTCTTATTCCTAATTTACTCTTTCCTTCTCTTTATCTCTTTAATCTGACCTTCAATATAACTTTATTCAAGTCCTAATAAAAGAGGAAGAGTAATACAGATTTAGATTTATTTAAGAACTATCTTTATAGTTCAAATATAAATATATCCCTACATTAAAGACAATTTTAAATATTAAAGTAGCTACAAAAAAAAA
>NW_007505342.1:0-255 GCF_000475195.1 Diaphorina citri
TTGGTGTTTTTTCGTCAGGATGAACCAACTTGGTTTTGGCGAGTTTATTTTTACGGAGTGCGGCTGCGGATGCCCTTCAGCTACTCCAACCACGTCTCAAGACAATAATATGAAAAGCAACCCAATATAATTCTGGTTCTAAAAAACAATAGAATAGGTAGGTAAAGGTAAAGGAACGGAAAGAGCAAAAAAGGCAAATGTATAAATTGTAATGTAAACAGCAAAATGTTCAAACTTTCAAATTTTTAATCGAAT
>NW_007505343.1:0-255 GCF_000475195.1 Diaphorina citri
TATAAAAATAAAATAGATTAAAAAATAAATAAATAAAAAAATCACATAAATGAATGAATGTCATGTATTAGATAATAACGTTTGTCAGTATAAAATGGTAATGAGAATGTATTATTGTATATTCAGATAGCTAGAGAAAACTCTTTGAATGACTATTCAGTATTCAGCTGTGTCCACTGTCCACACAGAGTTGACGTCGTCGATCGACAAGGTAAATCTATGAATCTACGTTGTCGATTCTATTCAGTGTACGGT
>NW_007505344.1:0-255 GCF_000475195.1 Diaphorina citri
ACCCCTGCCACTTAAAGAAAGCCATAAGAAAAGGGCTCCCGCGAAAACAGCAAAGGCCTATTTGATGGGACCGAAATACAATTAGCGAATTTCCTTCATAAGCTGATTTTTTTTTATTTTTTTTGTAAATTTCATCAAAATTGAACTAACCGTTCGAGAGTTATGATGGAATAAACGAACAAACAGACAGACAAACCTTGCAAAAATATCGAGTTGAAACTTCGAACTCCCTTCGTTCGATCAATAAGTAACTCA
>NW_007505345.1:0-255 GCF_000475195.1 Diaphorina citri
TTAGAATGATAAAACAAAGTTCAACTAAAACTCCAGAAAGCTGTGAACAAGAGGAAGCAAGAATCAAAAAATGATGAAATGCGATTTCAAGATGCATAAAAGCATAAAAATAAAATAACGTAATATCAAACGAAGTTGTAGGCTTATAAAGAAAAGAAATAAAAATACAAACAGGTTGCGAGATGTAAAAATCATATTTGTTACTTTCTTACAAACGTCATCTTGAACATCTCTTGAAGAATGATAAATGTCTCA
>NW_007505346.1:0-255 GCF_000475195.1 Diaphorina citri
TGCTGTGGCAGGCCAGATGGCCTGGGGGGTTCACGAGCTGACTGATATTTTACCCGACAACCGCGGGGTGTGAACCCGATATTGTGAAGTGGAGAACGGGTGCGGTGAATCGGTAGTGATGGTGAATCGGTAGTGATACGAATTTGCAGAGTGTAGCTTAATCTTTGAATAGGGCCTGAGCTGTACATTTCTCGAGACCCAGCTAAGGGACATATTTTGATCTAGGGCATTCTAGGGTGTTAATGGAACCTCTAT
>NW_007505347.1:0-255 GCF_000475195.1 Diaphorina citri
GAAAGGTCATATAAATTCCTCACTCCTACATATTTTGTAATTCGCATATCGACCGATAATGAAGTAAATTAATTTATTTCTGACGCCTAATGACGTCATTAAATTAACAATCCAGTTCCCTTATGATTAACAAAATTATACTCGAGTACTTTTAATTTTAATTTTTATATCCCAGTGTGTCGTTTTGACTTTTTCGTTGACATACAGGGTGCGTCTTGTTACCTAAACTTGGTTACCTTGAGAATTTTATTTTAT
>NW_007505348.1:0-255 GCF_000475195.1 Diaphorina citri
GATCTCGAAATTTGTCGCGACGACCTATGAACTCAAAGCGAGAAAGTTTTAGATAACACTTCAGTCGTTAATTTAAGATTTTAGGTTTTAGCGTTACCTATGTTAAGCTACGCCGAGGAAGACCAATAAATGGATGGGTGACTTAAACATTATATTGGGAATAAAGGGAGAACAGGCTGTCTTGATTTTAAATCATTACATGAAAGTAAAATCGAAAAATCAAATCAAGAATAATAATAAACTGAATATTAAACA
>NW_007505349.1:0-255 GCF_000475195.1 Diaphorina citri
TATCACAAGAGAACAAATTATCTTGGAAACGAAAGCAGATTCTACTTTACAAAGTGTTATTCACCTACTTGGTTTACCGAATCAAGAAAATGTTTGGAAGGCTTCTGATTTGATAGAATACAAGAAAATTCGGGATGAGTTGACAGTGACTGATGATGGTATTTTACTTCGAGGAAGAAGAATTGGTGATTCTCATGATTTTTTTTTATTATCTCAGAAAAAACTATAAAAATTAAAAAAAATATTGAGACTAAA
>NW_007505350.1:0-255 GCF_000475195.1 Diaphorina citri
ATGTCAACCAGTTCGGCGGGTATTTCCGGCGTATCGTCTTGAATTTTTAGATCAGGATCGATGGGCGTGTCTGAATCTTTCTCCGTTCCTGAAAATTTGATGTTGGGAATCTTCACACTCTTGACAATGTCCTGGAAGGTGTCCTCATCGAATACTTCTCCTGAGTTTGGAGGTGTATATTCTGGAGCTTCATACTCACCACTAGGGGCGCGGAACTCTTCACTCTCAGCTGGAGCAGGATCATCGTTGGTCTCT
>NW_007505351.1:0-255 GCF_000475195.1 Diaphorina citri
CTTCGTGTTAAAAAATTAACGTCAAGAGTTACCCTCCACAAAAAAGTACTGATATAAAAAAAAAAGACGTCAATGTGGAACCACCCGTCTACATTAGCTCTTCTAAAGAAAATATAAAAAAAAGACGTCAATGTGGGACCTCCCTTCTACATTAGCTCTTCTAAAGAAAATAATAATATTTTCCATCACTCCTACATCAATTTACCTTGCTGTTGAACCATTGATCCCGGATTACGAAACCTAGATCTTGACCGC
>NW_007505352.1:0-255 GCF_000475195.1 Diaphorina citri
TGTTTCCTTAAACGTTCCTTATGAGATCTATGAGATATAAGAGCTTTTACAGTCTTACATACCGAGCTCCATAATATGTCGAATTTTAATTAAAAAAAAAAAAAAATCTCGTGTGATAGTGTTGAGTTTTGTCCTCTGTAATATCCCCACCTATCATCCTCATCCTCTCTTCATTTTCATCTCTCTTGACTAGGATTTAGCAATGTATCTCCTAAAATTTACCCAGATTCTTTTAAATCTCCAAACGCAACAAGA
>NW_007505353.1:0-255 GCF_000475195.1 Diaphorina citri
TATACTCTGGGAAAATGAAAGAAAACTCGATGCATGAATTTGGAGTGAGCTATTTTATATTCGGGGTGGCTTGGAAAGAGTCCTCTGGAAGCCTGAAATTTTTATAGGTGCAATGCTATTCCTGTATATTATGAAAAATGTTAAGAATTCTGAAACACACAGTTTAGTAACCAGACCATTAGGCAATTTCTAGGCGAAGCATAAAGGTTAAAACCAGAATGATAAGTTTGAAGAAATAGTTTCTCTTAAGAAGAT
>NW_007505354.1:0-255 GCF_000475195.1 Diaphorina citri
GGACAGTCAAGAAAATCCATCTTACCATCTGAAATGACAGAAGTGAAAACATCAACAAGATGCACAAGAACTTCTAGTGTATCATCTGATGTGTCTGAAATTGGTTTGGAATCTGGCCGAGTTACTAGGAGATCTAGTAGACTATCCGGCATAAAGCTTGAAGAAATTGTGGAAATGCCTGCAGAGCTGGTGGGTGGACGTAAACGAAAATCAAGCATCTCATCTGTGACTTCAGAGACTCCCTCTCAGAGTAAA
>NW_007505355.1:0-255 GCF_000475195.1 Diaphorina citri
GTCATCTGGGTGATACCCCGTCTTAGGATCTGCAAGAGAAAATGGTAGATCTAGGAATGACACGAATTTGGGATACTTTCAAAGCAGAAGCAATCACCCTAGCGAGGACTGATTGAGAGGCTAACGATAAATGCTTACCCCGTCTGTACACGGGAAAAGGCGAAGAAAAAGAAGAGAGACCTCGTCGATTGACGTCGACTGAAACCGTACACTGCCTCGACAACATAGATTCACCTCTGCACCTCGTCTAGGTTG
>NW_007505356.1:0-255 GCF_000475195.1 Diaphorina citri
TCTTCATACGATGCAACTAATTTTTCAGATTGGTTACTGTCTGTTTGAATTTTCAAAGATTGTTTATCAATTGATTCTAAATCGTCTTTAATGTCTGCTTTGATAAGTGGACTAGCCAGTTGACCGTGATCCTTAGCTTTGTTGGTTCTTAGTTTTTGAAATTCAACAGTTTGACTGTCTTGTTTGGAGCTATCTTTATGCGGAATCGTTTTCAATAGTGTTAACAAATGAATTGAATTCTCCTTCAGCACACAT
>NW_007505357.1:0-255 GCF_000475195.1 Diaphorina citri
TTCCTAAACACCTATTCCAAATGAGACCAAGACATAACACATCAAACACGGAAATTTAACTAGAATTTCGTTCAAATGGTGCATTTTTTTATTCTTTTAAAAATTGCTGAGCAGGATACAGTTACAGCTCCATTCTTTGTGTCAACACGATCACTTCCTTGCAAACTTCCCCGTCTAGGGGACAGCATTCAACACATTCACTCCCTCTACTTCTTCGCCTTTTTCGCCGGAGCTGCTGCCGAGTTGGGCTTCTCG
>NW_007505358.1:0-255 GCF_000475195.1 Diaphorina citri
GGAGGCGCGCAGTATTGTCATCGCGCAAATCCAGCATGTCACGTACGACGAATATTTACCCGTGCTCATTGGAGAGGTAAGATTTAAGGTAGAAACACACTATCACCACGTGAGCTCACCTGACGTGACGTGATGGTAGTGCGTGAATCCTGATTGGTCAGAAGGTGTTTTGTCTGAGGAGGCGCGCAGTATTGTCATCGCGCAAATCCAGCATGTCACGTACGACGAATATTTACCCGTGCTCATTGGAGAGGT
>NW_007505359.1:0-255 GCF_000475195.1 Diaphorina citri
GGAGAGAGATAAAATGAAGGTCATGTGGACTAACAGGAAGTGATAAAGTGAGAAAGATAACGACAGAGAGAGAGAGAGGGAGAAGGAGGAAGCAGACTGCCAGAGATAAAAAGCCAAACGTATAGAGTGATTGAGAGAGGGAGGGAGGGAGAGGAAGAGAAAGGGAGAGAAATAACGTATTGTTAGGGATACTGACAGAGACAAAGAGCGATAAATAGAGGGAGAGGGAGGCAGAGATAAACGAAATAGAGTGAT
>NW_007505360.1:0-255 GCF_000475195.1 Diaphorina citri
AAGATCTTCGCAAGACTGTAAAAGTGTAGACTGTAGAGTGATAAAAGGTGCAGTACCTATTTGAGTTCTAGTGCCTATATTCTTATAAGGAGATGGAAATTACAGTAAGTAATAATGATAACGAGGGAAAAAGATGTTGCCAGTTGAAAGAGGAAAAGAGTCAAAGGTGTTGCCAGTTGAAAGAGGAAAAGAGTCAAAGGTGTTGCCAGATGAAAGAGGAAAAGAGTCAAAGGTGTTGCCAGATGAAAGAGGAAA
>NW_007505361.1:0-255 GCF_000475195.1 Diaphorina citri
TGCCCGCCGGATATTGAAAGTGAGTAAAGTCAAAGGACTTTGCCCGACCTGTTTGATCAGCATTTTACCATGAAGTGAATGTTTTAAACACAACCCCCACAACTGTTATACTTTGGCCTGAAATAGCTTATGCCCGTAGGGGACTTGGTAAAAATAAAGTATATATCTACCTAGATTACCTACATAATATAGGTATGTACCCCGAAATAGACCATGACTAATACTCCCTAAAGCCCTAAAGGGAACTGGGTAAAA
>NW_007505362.1:0-255 GCF_000475195.1 Diaphorina citri
GCAGTTACAGTTCCCTCTGTCAAACCCCTTTAAAAAAATGTACATGTACGAAGAAGTAACTACTTGAATAAGTGCATGTTAAAAAAAATGGAATGAAAATATCTAAATTTGAAAATAGGTATATGTACCTAAGCTGATATTGAAAAATAGTGATAACAAAATGCGTAGATAGGTACTTATTCGATCTATTTGAGCCCCTAACCCAAATCCCTATGGTAATAAGCTCACAGCGCGTCGTACGATATTGGTAGATGA
>NW_007505363.1:0-255 GCF_000475195.1 Diaphorina citri
TAGGACCGAAACCAGTAACTGGACTGGCCTCCATTACTTCTGTTGACATACGAGTAGTACCTTCTAACCATCTGGGAATAAATAAAGGAATAGTAAAGTTGGGTTTTGGGTTACTCATAGATCCAATACACTTTCTCATAGTAAACCAAACATGATTGTAGAAGTGAAAGGTGGCCTGATAGAAAGAGGTGACATTAAAATAGATGACAAACTAATATTCCATCCTGAACGTCGTTTGGTAACAATACAGAAGGA
>NW_007505364.1:0-255 GCF_000475195.1 Diaphorina citri
GAACAAACATTCATCTATCTTCCACGCAGAGCTTTTCTCCATCCTGCAAAGTCTGAAAAATGCTGAAATACTTAACATTCAAGAAGTTCTAATAATATCGGATTCCTTAAGTTCTTTCCAGGCCATCAGCAACCTGTACCACCCAAACCCTTTAGTCAAAGAAATCCAAGAAAGATACTCGAACTCACAAATCTCCTTCAAATTTCTATGGTGTCCAAGCCATGTTGGTATTTCTGGAAACGATCAAGCTGACGC
>NW_007505365.1:0-255 GCF_000475195.1 Diaphorina citri
ACGTGAAATATACTGGGAAAGTAAAAAATCCTGAAAATATGAAGCGTCGGGAAAAGGAACTAACTTGTTTAACATCTCCCTCTTACTTAGAATTGCATTATTTTCAAAAAGAAGAAGCAAAAAAAGATTGCCAAAAATCAAGAAGTCATTGATCTTCGCCTTGGATACATTAGTTATGTACGTCCCATTCATACGCCTTGTGAATTCACAACTAAATTGTTTTTGCATGATGTACTTCAGTGTATTATTAACACT
>NW_007505366.1:0-255 GCF_000475195.1 Diaphorina citri
TCCACACACATAGTCGACGGCCATCGATCGACGTCGACTCAACCGTCCACACTTCCTCAACAACCTCGTCGATCGACAGCCGTTGTGTGGACACAGCTCAAGATTGTCGTAAAAATATTTCAATCGGCGATTTGAGGGGAAAAATGATCTTACCCCCTCAGCTCCAAAAATTAATTTGCGTTCAACTTGAAACCTTCAATAGTGTAGGCCGGGCGGCGCGGCGCTTCGAACTCTTGAAGTTCGCGCACTTTACGT
>NW_007505367.1:0-255 GCF_000475195.1 Diaphorina citri
ACACACAAAAAAGCTCAATTTTCAAAGGGATCAAAAATAAACGGTTGTCAAATTAGCACGGTTATTCAAAAATATAAAACAGCATAATGTTTAAATTTAAAAATTAAAATATTAGAAAATGAAAACTGGAGAAAAATATCATTTTAAAAATAAAATTATTAATGTTTGTGGAATTAAATAAAATATTTTTTATTTACTCTCGAATTCGGTATTTATTTAAATATTTTTTTGGGTCACTTTTCCAAACACTTTGAT
>NW_007505368.1:0-255 GCF_000475195.1 Diaphorina citri
AGTGGACTTTGAATCTGGAGGTTGATGGTTCGAGTCCAAGTCAACGACTCACAAAATTTGGCGATTTTTTTTAGATGTTTAACGTCACGGTGTAACTGCTAAGGTTTAAAGTGACGGGGAATTGTTCCCACTGTTATTTCCAGTGATCTCAACGCGTATTTTCTTGAGGAACCGGAACTCCGTTATCTTCTTCTTTTCCCGTCAGTCAACTCCCATGGCGTAGTGGTCACTGCGCTCGCCTGGCACGCGGGAGCC
>NW_007505369.1:0-255 GCF_000475195.1 Diaphorina citri
CATATGTATACTGAACAATGAAACTTATTGTGTTAACTCATCACCCAAGGTACTCCTTAACCTTACTGAGCCTCCAGTCTTTGAGGCATAATTTATACCAAGCTACTTAGGTACTAGTTTCAACGATAAGCACTTTTTTGACGTACTATCAGATGCCAGGGACTTCATCATCTTCCGAAAATGATACATGGTAACAGGATAACTAGAATAACTGACATCTTTCATAGCGCCCAGCACGAGATAGAAGAATTCGTC
>NW_007505370.1:0-255 GCF_000475195.1 Diaphorina citri
AGTAGGCTTTGACTGCCGGCCACTCACGCTCAGACGATCTGACAGACCCCAGACCGTCGCGCGTCGGAAAACCTTTCGACCAAAGAATCTCAGGTTCGCCTGTCTGACACACTGAGCGTGAATTGCCGGCATAAGATTTGGGAAACTGTCGCTACAAAGCATTGCCAGCGGCTTTAACACGATGTATGAACCAGTTTAGCACCATGTATGAACCAGTTTAGCACCATGTATGAACCAGTTTAGCACGATGTATGA
>NW_007505371.1:0-255 GCF_000475195.1 Diaphorina citri
CAGCCTCATGGTGAGCAGGAAGGCAGCTTTTTCAGCATTTCTCTTTTCCTCTCTCTCCCTCCCTCTCTCTCTCTCTCTCTCTTTTTCTTTCTCTCTTTCGCTCATCTATTTTTGGTTTGGTAGCTCGGTATTCAGAGGGCATAAGCAGAAGACGAGGATTCAAATCTCGAACTAGCGTGAAATTTCATCCTCATTTAAAACCATGGAATTTCATCTTCATTTAAGACCATGAAATTTCATCCTCATCTGCTCACA
>NW_007505372.1:0-255 GCF_000475195.1 Diaphorina citri
TTTTCTTTCACTCTTTGCATGGACGGACGGCCAAATAGATATAATTTATGTAGGTTTTGTACCTTCTAACACGTAACACACGGCTTACACCCATTCCCAGAAAAAATTTTCGACAGAATTTTCTTTGATGTAGGTACCTACTCGATACGCTTTGATGTTTTAAAACAAAAATATAATTGAGGTGCTATCCGAATGAAAGGCACGTAAATATCTTGGACAGATGGGTCCGACTTAGCTACTCCAGTTGTGGTTGCC
>NW_007505373.1:0-255 GCF_000475195.1 Diaphorina citri
TGTGAGTCTATTCCCATTGATTTTGACCTGAATTCGGACGCTGATTACAATAGAAAATTCACCATTAACGAGTTAAACCATTCTTTAATATCTTGTGTTTCCAAAGCAGCTGGACCTGATGGGATCTCATTCATATTTATTAAAAAGTTGCCCGCAGTTGCTTTGGAAAAACTCCTGTTATTTTTCAATTTGGTTTGGTGTAAGGGTGTTTACCCCTCGGAGTGGAGTAAATCCCTCATAATACCTTTACTCAAG
>NW_007505374.1:0-255 GCF_000475195.1 Diaphorina citri
TAAAAAGAATTCATGGATTGTCTACTTCAGTGATACCTAGGTACATATCTAGGTAGAGATATTTACTAAAAAGAATTCGTGGATTGTTTACGTGACTGACCGAGCGCACGTAGCACATATACACATCTCTTCAGACAGAGATCTGTAGGAACCATAAAAGATTCTTCCTACTTGTTCAGCTGGAAGTATATTGACCTCCTTTGGTGAATCATTATCGAGTCCATTGGCATTGGCACATTCTGGCCCCTAGTCCTC
>NW_007505375.1:0-255 GCF_000475195.1 Diaphorina citri
TATCAATTATGTAAACTGATCTCCTGTATTTACGTGCAAAATTGTAAATGTAGATCTTTCAATTAAATTAAATTAAATATTAGTGTACCTCCAATAGAACACCCTGAGGCTTAGGTGTAGGGGCAAACAGCCCCAAAAGATGGATTGAGCTTCTACTATTCTGGTCCTATTTGAGGAATACTTACAATTAACAAATAGTAAGCACTATTACTACTATTATTGAAGTTCCCAACGGTTCACTGAAGTTATTGGTCA
>NW_007505376.1:0-255 GCF_000475195.1 Diaphorina citri
ATACCTAACACATAACTCACAATAACATGATGTAAGAGAAACATGAAGCGAACGAAAGAAAGCTAATCGAGAAATTAGGTGATGTTAAACATAAACAATGGGCAAGTCATTGTCGATGATATCAGTACTCGAATCAACAAATCAATATGTCACCGAGGTAGGTCAAAGATTAGCACAGATTTGACTGTAAGACTCATGAAAATAAATAAAGTTGCTGAACCTTTGTTTGAAAGACCTGTGGAAGACAAAGATCTA
>NW_007505377.1:0-255 GCF_000475195.1 Diaphorina citri
GAGAGAGAGAGAGAGAGAGAGAGAGAGAGAGCCATGAAGAAAGAGAAAGAGAGATTGCTGCAGGAAAAGATAAAAAGAGAAGAAAGAAAGAAAGAAGGATAGGAGGTGGAAGAAAAGGGAAAGTAATAATTGAGGGAAGGAAATATAAGGACTAAAAGGAAAAGGCGCAAGAGAAAGGAAGCGAGAGAGAGAGAGAGAGAGAGAGAGAGAGAGAGAGAGAGAGAGAGAGAGAGAGAGAGAGAGAGAGAGAGAGAG
>NW_007505378.1:0-255 GCF_000475195.1 Diaphorina citri
GCATTAACAGTAGATGAGATTTTTTTTACATTCAAATCGGTCACGGGAACGTGGGTAAAAAAGTCTCCTGAAAAAAAAGGCATGTTTTACGAAGTCTTCTCCTCTTCCTTGATGACGGGTAGAAACTAGAAATACAGTGGCAGAAAAGCACGTTGCTAAGGGGTGCGAACCTCTGCTTATAAGCGGGGGAAAGTCAGGAAAGGGTGTTTCGATAAGCAGTAAAGCAGGGTTGTAGGAAAATACTTGACATGAACC
>NW_007505379.1:0-255 GCF_000475195.1 Diaphorina citri
ACTGGTAATAAAATGGTCGTTCAATATGTCCAAAATAGGAACTAGTGCTTTTTTTTGTCGACTCTGGGAATCAAACTTGAGACTCTACCCACCTGTGCCGCAGAATTCTCGTTCCACTCCTCCTCCATATCCAGATGATGACGGAAGTTGAGAAAATCCAGCGCCTTCTTCTGCAGGTTAAAGTCCCGCATCAGAAAGTGAGACAAATCACCGGGAGGACGAGATAGCATCATGTCCCGCAGTCGAGATTGGAGC
>NW_007505380.1:0-255 GCF_000475195.1 Diaphorina citri
GCCAATCTGTTCTCTTAATCTAACTGATCTAACGCCATAAGATCTGCACTCTGCTTTCTTCTCACGCTAAGATATGTGTTAAATGTGTGTTAATATCAGTGACGGATAAATCAGGACATAATATATAAGGATTTTAGAAACCCAACACCTACTATACTTATGGACAAAATACTCGTACTGCCTCTCAAGTACCTAGTTCTGAAGCATCAATGGAGGAGTTGCAATTCGGAAAATATTATTAATACCTACAAGGTC
>NW_007505381.1:0-255 GCF_000475195.1 Diaphorina citri
AAAAAAATAATAATAATAATAATAAAATAAAAAATAAGATACTTTTCTTGGTCCAATTTTTGGTAACTATAGTTAACTGATTAGTTGTCATCAGTGAAGAAATTGATTTTCATTCTTGTTTTACAGGAAGCGAAAAATCGGAATCGGGACGAATTTCAAAAGACTCTGGAAGTGGCCAATTCTGTCCTCTTGACCAAAGAGAAACGAGAGAAAGAACTCGAGGAGAAACTGAAAGAATCGGACCAGCTCAATGGG
>NW_007505382.1:0-255 GCF_000475195.1 Diaphorina citri
TCATTTTTCCAAGTACCTATAAGGTTACTGAACCAATTTTCTCAATTTTTTTTTTCCAAAGTTCAAAGTCAGCCAAAAGAGATTTGCTTGATAATGGCTTAACCGGTTTATCTTAAACCAAGTTCAAACTTTGTGATCCAAGTTCAAAATCAACCAATCAGATTGTTTCTTAAACCAAGTTCAAACTCTGTGGTCCCTGACATCAGGGACAGGAATTTGAAGCCCACACTGAATGCTTCCAGTGAATAAATCACG
>NW_007505383.1:0-255 GCF_000475195.1 Diaphorina citri
CCTTTCCGGAATCCTTTTGAACCTTTTTCCAATTTGGGGTCTACGGTACCCGCCTTTATCCTACCCCTCCGTACCCACTTATCAAACGCCTCCCCCCTTCTCTCTCAAGTCTTCCTCGGGTTCTTCTTCTTTTCCTTCGCCTTTTCCCGTGTACAGATGGAGTCGGCGTTTTTCGGTAGCCTCTCAATCAGCCCTCACTAGGGTGATTGCTTTTTTGCTGACATTTGGTTTTGGCTACAATTTTTTACAAGTGGA
>NW_007505384.1:0-255 GCF_000475195.1 Diaphorina citri
AGAAATAAACAGAAAGTAAAAATAAAATTATTATATATGTAGTACAATTTTGTTATGGTGGGCTGGGCATCGAACCCGGGACCCTCTGCATGTCAAGAAACCGGGTTACCACTTGGCTAACTGTTCCAAACGATATCGGTGTTCGTGTAAACAGTGCTTTATAGGTCAACGCCTATGAGAAGAGGAAGGAACGTGAATGGAATTTCGCCTGCGGCACATTTATATCCGGAACAGACACTACATCATTATAAGTGA
>NW_007505385.1:0-255 GCF_000475195.1 Diaphorina citri
GTGGAATCCGGGGATTATTAAGACATTGGGTCACGTCTCTCGAGTTTTGTTCTGAAATTAAATTTGACTAAAATAACTCATTCGAAAGATATACAGTTCCCTTACGAGTTGTTACAGTTCCCTCTATCAAACTTCTTTTTGAAGAGCTTTGATAGAGGGAACTGTAACAACTGGTGGATTTATCTCCCCGAAAACGAAGATAGAAGGACGGGATAGGAGAAAGCCAACAGTTCCGAGTTATTCGAAAAACATTGA
>NW_007505386.1:0-255 GCF_000475195.1 Diaphorina citri
GGTAAAAGAACACTCAAATAAGCATCATTCAATAGGATAAGGAAAGTCGTGTGATGTTCACACCAGATTTTTTTGGTTTTTTAGTCCGTCCTTCTTTTATTATTACAATAGTAATAAAAAGGTATAAGGGACGGACTATTGTATTCGCTTCGGTGTCTGTCACTCTGTCGGTCGTCGGTAGAAGGACTTATCCAAACCTGGTCGACCTATATATCAAATTAAAGGTCTTTTTACCAGGAACACGAAAATGGTGGT
>NW_007505387.1:0-255 GCF_000475195.1 Diaphorina citri
TTATTTTAATTTCATACAATCCTTAGTCAGTAGGTATTCTCTTACGGCACTCTTCTCAATTTTATTTGGGGTCAGCGGGGTCAGCGGCGTCAGCGTTATCTTTTTTTATTCTACCCCTCCATACTCTGCTGTGTAGGTAGGTACATACAATTTACTAAGCTGAAATGTTATATTCTTGGTACTTATGTTCCGAAGCCGGGGGTGCGTTAGTATCTTGGATGAAAATATGAAGAAAATTAAAATGGGTCGTTGAAA
>NW_007505388.1:0-255 GCF_000475195.1 Diaphorina citri
CTGGCTCGTCCTGAACCGCAGTCAACCATCGTGAGGACTTGTGCTTGGTCTTTAAAAGCAGAGAGAACCCTTTGAGGAGTATATTGATGTGTAGGGAGTGCAAAGGTCAAAAATATGAACAATAAATAGACATATTTATGTCAGCCAGGGCTGTACTATTTCCGTGTTGGAAGGATGGGGGGTTTAAAAACCCCTTGGACGACCAGAAACGATATCTGGACTCCTTCAATGTCCCTAATGTTTGTATACAGAGTG
>NW_007505389.1:0-255 GCF_000475195.1 Diaphorina citri
TTAATCGAGTATAAGTAGTGGTTTATTTAGACTGTTATCTTAGAACAAGATGTCCACCAGGAAATTCAATTTAAAATGTGTTTAATCATATCTGAAAAATATGTACCTTTTATGTGAATAAAATTACGAAATTGCTAACAGCTCACATTTATTTCTTCTGCTTCCAGTCTAAGTCCAAACAACAGGAAAGTGATCGACTCGATATCTAAACTGGAGAGTGCGGGCTCCGTCAACACGCCAGCCGGAGTTAAAATG
>NW_007505390.1:0-255 GCF_000475195.1 Diaphorina citri
GCGCTTGCTTGCCATGCAGAAGGTCCCGTGTTCGAATCCCACCATTGACAACAAATTGCACTCGTTTTTCAATTGCAAATATTGCGACGGGGTACTTTCTGGTGTTCTCGTGATGACCCAGCACCTAACTGGGAAGTATTGTGTCTCTTCTCGCCCATCTGATGAGAGGCATACTAAGGGATGGGCATGCTACGACACAGATCACATGCGCCTAATGTAGCAGTTGTTTCATTGGTACGAAATAAAAACGGCCAT
>NW_007505391.1:0-255 GCF_000475195.1 Diaphorina citri
CAAACCAGTGCAGATCTTTTCTCCACAGCAGAACGAACCCCTGAAGTGGGCTGAAGATAAAATCAAAATCCTTCTTGACCACTTCTTTTGGTTTATTGCCGCGATATACTGTAAACCAGAAGGCATCAATTTTATCAATCAAATTAAGATAGAAACAGAACATAATGATTGTCCTACCAGGTAGTTATCAAGGAGTAGGTAAGTTGTAAGTTAAGATAAGTGATTTTTTTTTTTTTTTTTTTTTTTTTTTTTTTT
>NW_007505392.1:0-255 GCF_000475195.1 Diaphorina citri
ACCATGTACCAAAACATTGAAAATTAGGTAAGTGAATTGGATTCCACCTAGGTACCTATTTACATGGAATAGGTTCTTGGACATTATGTGTCTCTGAAATTATTTCGTTATTTTGAAATGAATTGAATTAATACATAGAATAATGTTTGTACTACATAAATTCATTTTACACAGTTGTACTAGTAAAAGGGATAGATCTCACACACTCCTTTTTTACTAGTATTTCAAGCCATTTCCAAACCATTTGACTTTTAT
>NW_007505393.1:0-255 GCF_000475195.1 Diaphorina citri
TTCACAAAATTTGGCCAATCAATATCATCTCTTTTGTCCTTCTAATCGCCTTCTTCTTTTTAGTTTTACGTCAGACAGTTTAGTGTGTTGGCACATCCACTACAAAACTTCAACCTTTCTTTCACCCCTCTGATCTCAATAGAAAATTTGGTGCATTAATTGTTATCGCTTTGATTCAGGTCCAGCTCAAGCTCACTGGACCATATTATGATTGGATAATTAATGTGAAAACGTGGATTGTTACGTAAACAGCCG
>NW_007505394.1:0-255 GCF_000475195.1 Diaphorina citri
TCGAACCCAGCTTGTGTGTCCTGCCAGAATGGAACTGTAAAGACCCTTCAACCCAGCAGTCTAAGTGTAAAGGTAAAAACACACTACCATCACGTCACGTGAGCTCATGGGGAGTCAGAAAGATTTAGTTCAAAGTTTTCCCATAACATTGTAGGTAATTTCGTTCAGAACAGTTACACTACTATCACGTCACGTGTGTTTCTACCTTTACTCTCCTTGGCCTGGCTAAAATTTACCTTTTTTTTTTTTTAAAGA
>NW_007505395.1:0-255 GCF_000475195.1 Diaphorina citri
AAAAAAAAAAAAAAAAAAAGGAAATGTAAATTAATAGGTGATAATAGAAAGTGACAATAAAGTAAAAGAGAGAGAGAGAGAAAACATGTACCTTAATTCAATCCAGATGAATATGAGAGCAAGGAGTCATCAACCCAAAATGAAAGAACCAATGAGAATGCAAGAATTCCTTGCATTGTTGCATTTAAGGTAAAGGTCTATTTTTATAAACTCTCTCTTCTAAAAAGCAGAGGTAGCTTTGATCTGTAACCTTTT
>NW_007505396.1:0-255 GCF_000475195.1 Diaphorina citri
AGAAAGAAGTAAGACAGGATAGGAGAAATACATTCCTTCCAGGAACGATCCTTATCTATTAAGGACAAGAACACCCCGGGTGGAAATCAAACCCGCAACCTAGCAGTTATAAGACGGGCACCCTACCCTCCATGCTAACTAGGGTAGCAATTTAATTGGTTTGAATTGGATAATAACAATGGTATTCACGGCCAAGGTAGATACTTACGGCCAAGGAAAATATCTAATAATAAACTTACCCAAAGGAAATAAATA
>NW_007505397.1:0-255 GCF_000475195.1 Diaphorina citri
CCGAGACAGCACATTCCACAGGAAAGTTAACATTTTCAGAGGAGATAAAGTCAGTTACATGCTGCTTTACTTTGCGAGTAAAATATTTTGTCCCCATATTAAGATTTTGTCTATGAACGGACTCGAACCTGGTAGCTAGTATCTCGGCTTTATCCTCTGGAGAATAAACATAGGTATTATTATTATTATTGCCTATCAGTAGGGGGGGAATACATTTAGTTCGCGGGATAATTGATTTCTTCTTTTTCCACAAGG
>NW_007505398.1:0-255 GCF_000475195.1 Diaphorina citri
AGGAGGAGGAAGAGAAAGAGGAAGACAAGGGAGAGGAAGAGTAGGAGTATGAGCAGAAGAAGTAGGAGAAGGAGAAGAGGAGAAGAAGTAAGAGTAGGAGGAGAAGAAAAGTAGGGGGAGAAGAAGGAAGAGGAGAAGGAAGAAGAGGAAAAGAAGGTGAAGGAGGAAGAGACGGGAGAGGAAGAGTAGGAGGTGAAGGAGAAGTATTAGAGAAGTAGGAGAAGAAAGAAGAGGGGAACAAGGAGCAGAATTAGG
>NW_007505399.1:0-255 GCF_000475195.1 Diaphorina citri
AAAAAAAAAGATTCTATTAATAATGATCATCACCATAAGAACAATGCAAAAGTAGGCAAATACATTATAAGATTTAAGTTGAGTTAAAAAATAACAAGGGTAATGAAAGAAACAGACTCTTTCCTGAGGAGTCAAAAGAAAATATAGGTAGGTATGTACATATTTTCTCTAAAGAACATCTGAGGGTTGACAAAAAAAATCTGATCTCAAGGATCACCTATCAAGCAAAATTTACAATTAATTAGAAAAAAAAAA
>NW_007505400.1:0-255 GCF_000475195.1 Diaphorina citri
CAGCAGCAACTTCCGAACTCTCCAAAAATGGGTTAAGTTAGCAATTGCTGGGTGGCATGTGCCCCAATGCCACCTAGTGCTCAATATTCCCATACCAATGCCACTTAGTAGTCAATATTCTCCTACTGATGTCTCCGTCAATATTCTCATACTGATGTCTCCGTCAATATTCTCATACTGATGTCTCCGTCAGATTTCTCATGCTGATGTCTCCGTCAAATGGATCTCTCCTGACCAATGAAGATGTTGCATTTC
>NW_007505401.1:0-255 GCF_000475195.1 Diaphorina citri
ACATTCCCTGTGGTAAGCATGATGGACTATGGAATTTTGAGTATACTATGCAGCTTAAAACACCAGTCATGGATTTTCTGTGCAAGTCAAAATAGATCTTCACAATTACAAACATGAATATGTATTAATGATACAATTTATTCAATAATTCAGCTTAGATGTGAGTATTGTATTGTAACATGAAATATTTTTTTTTTTTTTGATGATGATTTTTGACAACTTGATGGTATCAATTGTTTCCAATAACTATGTTAT
>NW_007505402.1:0-255 GCF_000475195.1 Diaphorina citri
TGAAATGTTATGTTACTACGCCATCATGTCTGTTCTAGTCAACTATATCGTATTCATGTCGTTCTATCCTGCCTGCCTATCCTTAATCTTAGAGGTAAGTGTAGTGTTAGTAAGTAAGTCAATGTGATTCAGTAACTCTTTCTATTTTTTTTCTCTCTTCCCGTTTTTCCGGTGATATTTTTGTCTTTTGGAAACGAGGTAGGAAATATTTTTTTTCTGTATAAAATAAGAGTAGGTTTTTTTTTTTTTTTTTTT
>NW_007505403.1:0-255 GCF_000475195.1 Diaphorina citri
ATCAGTTCAGTTAAAAACAACAATAATTCAGTGTTGCCAGATCTAAATTTAGAAACTCGGGCTCAGTTGAAACCCTATTACCCTATTTTTTGTATTCATTTATTTCAAGTTTTCGAGCGTACATAGTTTAAAATCATGGCAGACTCTGAAATGATCAAGATTATGATGGCGAATTTAAAAGATATAAAAGACACTTATAAAACAACTGCTGAAAAAGTAAATAATATTGATGAAAACATAGGATTTCAAATGAAA
>NW_007505404.1:0-255 GCF_000475195.1 Diaphorina citri
TTTTTTCTATCCCCAACTAATTCCTGGTATAAATGTATGTATCAAGTATTTCGAATAAAATGAGAAAAAGATTTTATAGTAGAAGGATGTTGTAGGTGTAGCCTGCATTATTATTCTTTGTAAATCGGAACATATTATGTACGTGCACAATGTAAATTATGTTCAGGAGGACAGAAGAATTATGTTCATTTGGTCCATGAAACATATTCCCCATAAACATAAATACCTCACAGGGTTGGCACTGTTGGATGTTGA
>NW_007505405.1:0-255 GCF_000475195.1 Diaphorina citri
TTAAGCTCGAAAGATAATCATAATAGATAGTATAAAAATAGGCAATGTAATCAGCAAGCAGTCTTTCTAGTGGTACCCATAGGTATAGTAATAATACATAGATAGTGGGATCAGTAAATAGTTATGTATAAGTACACATAGTAGATATTATCCTATAATGAAATGGATTAGAAATGGACGGGACCTCTGGGACTTGTATAGAAACTGGTAGATCAGAAAAGTGGTTCAAATTTTAGGTTTTTTTTTTTTTTTTTT
>NW_007505406.1:0-255 GCF_000475195.1 Diaphorina citri
TTTTATTGCCATTGTTAATCATTCGTGCACCCTCATTCTCCACTTGTATCGTGAGATAATAGCCCAACCTGTCATGTCCTTTTCTGGCGGGATTGATTGCATGTAATTTGTTCAGGTATTTATGACTGATAGCCATCATTTCCGTATCGACTCATGGATCTTTTCTCAGTGGATAGACATTCCTTCACTGATCTACACGTTACATTATAGCTCATAGGTACCTAGGTATGTACATAGATTACAACGTTGTTTCTT
>NW_007505407.1:0-255 GCF_000475195.1 Diaphorina citri
GGGTTGTATGATTGTTTTAGAGCTCAATAAAACTTGGGAGGAAATCATAGTTTTCTTTCTCTCCCTCAATCCATCCATTCCTTCTTCCTCTCCAAAATAAATCTCTCCCTCCCTCCCTCTCTCTCTCTCTCTCTCTCTCTCTCTCTTCCTACCTTCTTCATTTCATCACTTCTTCTAAAGAATATGTAGGTATGGAGTATTCAGGATTAGTAGCAATATCTCATCCCTGACTTGTATTATTTTCATTTCAGAGCT
>NW_007505408.1:0-255 GCF_000475195.1 Diaphorina citri
TTTATTTCTCAGTCTAAACATGTCCCGGACTTATCATATAAGTTATTCTGTTTGAGCCTTTGTTTTGAAAGGTTTTTTTTTTTATTTCATACATACGAGGATACATACAAGTTATATGTATAGGTACTCATACATACCTAGTCACCCATAGGCATTATTTTATCAGCAAAAAAAGTGCTATTTTTATGATGATGCTTTTGTTTTCGGACAATCGTGTGATGATAAAAAAAAAAAAAAAAAAATGTGAAATGACAT
>NW_007505409.1:0-255 GCF_000475195.1 Diaphorina citri
ATTTACCAGTGAATCTTGGGAGTTTCTATACTGTTCTGTCCTCTAGATTCCTGAGATTCATCGGTAAAAGTCCTTCGTAGGACTTTCACAGTAGCATACATAAGCAGAATTCATACTGCAAGTAACCTACTGCATACACAAGTAGGTAGGTATCCTTTGAGAAATTGAGAACTTCAACATGAAACCTAGGCGGAAATCTCGCAAAAGAAACAATAGAAACATACAAAGAAATTGTTACTTATGATTGTGACGTAA
>NW_007505410.1:0-255 GCF_000475195.1 Diaphorina citri
ATAAAATTTGATTTCAGAATAATAATCCAAAACACCATTTTTTACTTTCCTTATCCTATAGGAAGGAAAGTAATGTAAAATGAGGTCCCTAGAGCATAAATCCAAAGTTTCAGCCATTGGTCCGTGTGTGTATCTGATGTGTGTCTGTCTGTCTGTCTGTCTGTCTGTCTGTAAACGAAATATCTCGAGAACGGTAAGAGCTAGGGACTTGAAATTTGGTATGTAGCTGTCAAATGTGACAAGGATGCGACACGA
>NW_007505411.1:0-255 GCF_000475195.1 Diaphorina citri
TGCCTTTGTACTTTGTTGCGCTATGCTCATATTGCTCATACGTCATATTATGGTAAGTTTCTGCAAAAAGTTATGAGATTCCCCCAAAAAATACCACTTCGTGGCATAAAAAAAAGACCCCGCCAAGTCGTTCCTCCCAAAATAAATCAAAAGTGCCCACAAAAAAATAAACAAAATTCCATCCCACCCCAAAAAAGTTTAGAAATCAATTTTGTACCCCGCCTTTTATTCACTTCATAATTTGTGTGCTCCTCC
>NW_007505412.1:0-255 GCF_000475195.1 Diaphorina citri
TAAAATAGGTAAGTACATAAATACTGATTTTCTTTACCCAAGATCGAAAAATTCCCGGAGGGACGGGCCCCGCTTGTTCTATCTCTTTCCTTCCTTTCTCTCTCTACTTTCATTCTCTTCTCCTCCTCCTCCTCCTTCTCTCATTTTTGTAACAACCTACGTAGGTAACTACAGTCATGTTTATTTCTCTCTCCCTTCCTCTCTCTCTCTCTCTCTCTCTCTCTCTCTCTCTCTCTCTCTTTATATTTTTGTGTC
>NW_007505413.1:0-255 GCF_000475195.1 Diaphorina citri
GACGATAATCGTTTTAAGATTCCACATTTTACTGACTTCAATGGCAAGAGTTCGATACTTGAGTTTCTTCTCAGCTTCCTTGGAAATGAGATTTGCATCACACGGAACAGAGACATCTATCAGTAATTCAGTAGGTACACATTTCTTATCTTTCACATTCTTTACTACAATGTCTGATTTATTTGCAGGAACTGTTCGATCTGTATGTATTTGTTGATCATAGATGATGGTGATTTCCTCATTGGTTACGACTGG
>NW_007505414.1:0-255 GCF_000475195.1 Diaphorina citri
ATTATAATAAAAAAAAAAAGATCTGAAAAATACTAAATAAAAGCATTTTTAGGTAAAAAGTTTCCCAACATATGAGTAGATTCTTCAGTGATTTTTTTAGAATTTAAGGTAAAAATTTCAAAATACATTATACATACTTTACGACTTTTTCCGACATTGGTTTTTCTCTTATTCAAAGTTCTAATAAAATTTAGAATTTTCAACTAAAGATTTTTGTCTCCGTTTGTGCATTTGCGGACTTCCAATAAAAGTTAA
>NW_007505415.1:0-255 GCF_000475195.1 Diaphorina citri
AAAATAAATGTGGGCAGGTGGGCCAATAAATGGTACGTTTTTTAGGTGGGCGAATAAATGGTACACTTACCCTACATTGCATTAAAAGTATTAAAACTAATATTGTAGAGGGATATCGGAGCAATGGACCTAAGTATGTAGGTTGAGAACCACCGGGCATTGTAGTTGTAAACTAGGTACTTACCGGAAGATTATCAGAAATACATTGCATTAAAAGTATTAAAACTAATATTGTAGAGGGATATCGGAGCAATG
>NW_007505416.1:0-255 GCF_000475195.1 Diaphorina citri
AAAATAAATAAATAAATAAAAATACACATATATTTCGATTGCAAATATTTCAACGGGTTACTTTCTGGTGTTCTCGTATTGACCCAGCGCCTAAATGGGAAGTATTATGTCTCTTATCGCACATCTAATGAGGGACATACTACGGGATGGGCATGCTACGACACAGACCACATGAGTCTAATGTAGCCGTTGGTTCATTGCTACGAAAAAAAACGTGTTTTTTTTTTTTTTTTTTTTTTTTTTTGTTTTTTTTTT
>NW_007505417.1:0-255 GCF_000475195.1 Diaphorina citri
ATAGAGACAACTGCAACAAATGTTGAGGTCTTATAGTCCCCAAATCGAAGACAGAAGGACAGGATAGGAGAAAGGCAGCTGTTCCGAGAACGAAGCTCGTCTGTTTAGGATAAAATCCACCCCGGGTGGAAATCGAACCTTTGACTTAGCGCTTACAACCATAGCGTTTACTTTTCCAGTATGTACCATTAGAAATGTGTTAGGTGGTAGTAAACTCAAAGGCTTTAAACCCGCCTAGTGGTTGCCTTCCACTCA
>NW_007505418.1:0-255 GCF_000475195.1 Diaphorina citri
AATCAAAAACAACGAAGGAGTGGTACTTAAAGGAGAGGAAGAAATTAAACATAGATGGAGAGAATACTTTACAACCTTGCTCAATGAAGAAAACTCTAGACTACCAACCGAAGAAAGCCTGCCAAACCTGGGAATGACAAAGGAGATCGAGAGAAGTGAAGTGTATGAAGCATTGAGAGCAATGAAAAATGGAAAGGCCACGGGCCCAGACAATATACCTGTTGAAGTTTGGAAAAGCCTTGGTGCCGATGGATT
>NW_007505419.1:0-255 GCF_000475195.1 Diaphorina citri
ACCCGGACCTAGGAACTAGGTAGGACCATATAAGTATTTATGTATACGAAAGTGGACCAATTTAAACGCTTCTTAAACCTGGCTGTATCCCCTTTAGGAATGTTTAACTTGGATCACGGAAAAATTTTGCTCTCGAAAGTATTCTCGAAAAATGTCGCTGACATTTCTGAGGTTCGTAATCAAAGTCACTAGATATTTTAAACAAGGTTGTTATAAATGTCGGGTTGTTTGACTACTTGGTTATTCCAAGAAGCA
>NW_007505420.1:0-255 GCF_000475195.1 Diaphorina citri
CCATTAAAGCAGAAGTATGAGAACCATAATAAAATTCAACAAAGATTTTGGAAGTTAACGAATTGGAAAGATTGGACTATTATGTGTTGTTAACTTGAAAGGTTGAGCTTATAAAAACGAATAAAACTAAGCTTGCCAAAGTTTCGGTTTGTTTAGTGAAATATGAGCAGGCGATTTTATGGCGATAAAAAATTGGCGGCTTACCTCTTATTTGGAACCGAGCTCAGCTTTTCTGCCAGGAACTGAGTTGGCCAG
>NW_007505421.1:0-255 GCF_000475195.1 Diaphorina citri
CGAAGCGAATACAATAGTCCGTCCACTATACCTTTTATTATTAGTAATAATAAAGGAAGGACGGACTAAAAATGGAAATTGAAAAAAATCTGTTCACTAGAGAAACTAGTAGATTGTAAATTGTAAAAAGGACGTGTAACAAATTACAAAATAATGATTCAAACGGGAAAACAGGCATAATGAAATAGTCCCCCTTATTCCCCTTTCTATCCCCTTCATTCCCCCTATCCCCTTTATTCCACATATTCATGCTTT
>NW_007505422.1:0-255 GCF_000475195.1 Diaphorina citri
AGTATTGCCTAGCTTATGACTTACACTATCACCATTGGATTTGGTACAACCTATACTTCCTTGTAAATTTCCCTTTTCAATTGGATCACTCAATAGGTCACTTTCTTTGCTTACTTCACCTAACACTCGATCACTTTTCTCGCTGATATTTACAAGAGGCTCCGTTGAAAACACATCTCGAATTGAAATTTGTTCTCTAGGTTCAGCTTTCATTTCACTCACTTCATTTTTCTTTTCTGCTGAATTCCTTACACT
>NW_007505423.1:0-255 GCF_000475195.1 Diaphorina citri
TAAGCATGGTAATTATTCATTCATTGGTCTCCCCTCCATATTGAAATATACGGGTGACGATATTGTGAAAATTAACAGGTACATATACATATCTATGTTACCTATGTTATGGTAAATGGGATTTGGGTCTAACATTAACATTGAAATAAATGACGAGAATAATAGAGTTAGACAGATTACCCCAAAAGGTTCTGGAAATTTTACTAATGAGGAAAAAAAAAGGAAGAAAGAGTGGGAAAGAGACAGAGAGAGAGA
>NW_007505424.1:0-255 GCF_000475195.1 Diaphorina citri
TTTTTTCGTCCTTTTTTTTAGCTCTCAGCAGAAAATATTTATGTATTAAGCTAATCTCTCACTCTCTCTGTCTCTCTTATTCTATCTCCCCTTTTCTCCCTTCTCTCTCTCTCTCTCTCTCTTTGCCTCTCTTGGCTAATTCTATATCTCCTTCTCCCTTCCCCTCTCTCTCTCCCCTTCTTTCTCTCTAGTTTCACTATCTCTCTTCCTCTTTTCCCTCTCTCTCCCCTTATAATTTCTTCCTCTCTCTCTCTC
>NW_007505425.1:0-255 GCF_000475195.1 Diaphorina citri
GCCCCGGGCGGGAATCGAACCCGCGGCCTAGCGCTTACAAGGCAGACGCACTACCAACTAAGCTAACTAAGCTGGCCTGGTGAATATATTCATAAATAAACTAATCGGCTTTCTATTATTTTGATGAACTTTTTCTTATTATCAATATCAACATAAAAGATACAATTCACTGCCCATACATATTTATGTAGAAACTTAGTATGATCGCAATTAACATTTGCATTAATACCAATGCAGTTATAAATAATTAATGTA
>NW_007505426.1:0-255 GCF_000475195.1 Diaphorina citri
AGATCATATTTTGTTATATTATGACGACTAACGGCTCCATTTTCCCGGAAGTTCGGTAGGATTGCATAGTGCTACATTAAAAGTTTCAACTGTTTAAAATAAAAGTAAAGAATGCAGAACGATAATATTGAGAGCAAGTACTCATTTCTGTGTTTTCCTGATTAAAAAGTTATTACTTGCAGTCATAATTGCTCGAAACTGGAAAGACTTGAAGAGAATGGGTATTAGGGTAAAGTGATCATCCAGGATACATAA
>NW_007505427.1:0-255 GCF_000475195.1 Diaphorina citri
ATTTTCATATTTACGAGAACAAACCCAAAGGAGAGAGAAAAAGTTATCCTTAGACCAGCCACTCACTATCAGGTAGACCTGATAGGTACACCTGATCAGGGCCGTCTGTCAGGTCTACCTGATAGTGAGTATCTGACCTTAGATAGCAGTACAATAGTCCTAAAGAAAAATGGGTGCGGTATACAAGACACAGGGGATCAAGAGACCAGACCTAATCGTACAACCCGTTCGAAAGGTAAATGATCCGACAATCTG
>NW_007505428.1:0-255 GCF_000475195.1 Diaphorina citri
CCTAATGTTATGTCATTAAATGCTATGTTATACAATTACCTACTAGGTAGGTAATTTTACCTACTAGGTAGGTAATTTAGGTAACATGACCATAATTTTATTGTATAGGTACTAGGTGTTGTGGTTCTGGAGATAGAGCGATCAGTGTGTGAAATGTGAATGAGTGAATGGATCTTGATTTTCTAATATAAGTAAGATTTTTTGGTACATACCTACCTACCTACCTTCCGAAAACTATTTAATTACCCAGTACTG
>NW_007505429.1:0-255 GCF_000475195.1 Diaphorina citri
ACACATCACATGCCTTCAGGCACACTCCATGGATCAGATCAAAAGACTTACCTAGCTCTTGGGATGAATAGATGAATTGCATTTAAAGAAACCATTTATTGATGAAGATTTGTAATGAAATAATATCTTCAGTGTTGATGGGCTTCCTCTGCATTGTGACCTACTGGGTTTGAGTGCATTGGATCACATCACAATTGGATCACAAATCACATAAACCTTTACCCTGCCTTTGGAATGAATCACATTTGAAGAAAC
>NW_007505430.1:0-255 GCF_000475195.1 Diaphorina citri
CCGGGCGGGAATCGAACCCGCGGCCTAGCGCTTACAAGGCAGACGCACTACCAACTAAGCTAACTAGGCTGGCCTTTTACATCCATGCCAATCCGAAAACGGAAAATTTTCATCAGGAAATTTTCCGCCCTGGTCGGGATTCGAACCTAGCACCTCCAAAATGAGAGCGAGCGATCTTAACCACTCAGTTTTGGAACCTACCTCATCTTTCTGACCCTGGAACTCGAATTTCTTAGGTATCATAAACGCAGAATG
>NW_007505431.1:0-255 GCF_000475195.1 Diaphorina citri
AGGTTCGGGGCCACAAAGTGAGTTTCAACTCCGTGTAAGTTTAACTTTCAGTAAAAATCTTACGTGTTCTTGAGAGTTTATTGCAACGGTGGTTACATTAATTAGACTTACTTTTTTTTAAAGAGGTTTGACAGAGAGAACTGTAACTGCTATGGTCTTATCGTCCCGAAATCGAATAGAGAAGGAAGACAGGATAAGAGAAAGCCAGCCGTTCCGAGAACGAACATTATCCCATCAGGATAAAATCCGCCCCGG
>NW_007505432.1:0-255 GCF_000475195.1 Diaphorina citri
TAGCAAGGAGCAAAGCGGCTCTCCTTTCAAAGTCAAACTGTCTTGCTGTCCTTTTCAGTTTCATTAATTAATTATAATTACCCACCATTCATATGACACAAAGACTGCACTGCTAGCTTTATCCTTGCCATGATAGATCACCATCAGATTGGCATCTAGCATAGTATCCAGTATATGTAACTTCTACTTCTAGTAGTGATAGTAAATGAAAGCGATTTCGCAGTATTGATAAAGACAATCGCAGGACAAGATTTC
>NW_007505433.1:0-255 GCF_000475195.1 Diaphorina citri
ACTGGCCGAAAATGCCGAAATTCAGTATTGCGAGTAAGCTAAGAGCTAATAGTTCCTATAGGCCGACCTTTTTTTTCTGCTTCTTCCTTAATTCTTCTTCTTCTTTTTCTTCTTCTTCTTCTTCCTCCTCTTCTATTTTCATTCTTATTCTTCGTGATTTTCTATTTTCATCCATCAGTTTGTTTGAAAAAGAAGACTCCAGTCCGAGAACAAACAAAGAGAGAAAGAAAGATGGGATTGCAAACGTAGGACGAG
>NW_007505434.1:0-255 GCF_000475195.1 Diaphorina citri
TACGGAAGATTCACAAATTCTGCAAATCCGTTCAGACGTCTGCATACATTAAAGTCAACAGAAGCAATGAAGCTCTCAACATAAACAACATCACAGCGGTTCTGTCTGATAAGATGATCTTTTCTGGATTTATATAACACATGATTCCACGACTGTGCCATATATGCTAACGATGAGTCTGAATTATGTACGCCAAGAAGAAAGTGCAGTCTGCAAATTCAAGCATGGGAGAAAAATAAATGGATAATGGCATAT
>NW_007505435.1:0-255 GCF_000475195.1 Diaphorina citri
ATAATAAAAGGAACAATACTTTACACACTATACCTTATTGAAGGAGGAACTGGAACCAGGTTTCTTCTTCTTCTTATCTCCTTCATCCCCAACAGGTTTATTGAACATCTTCCTATATATCTCCTTCTCCTTTGCCGTATTATCCTTTTTCTATACTTTTATTAATATTATTATCCTTCTGTTTTGACTATACTATACTTTATTTTATTTTGTTTTCCTTCTTCCTTCCTTTTTTTTTTTTTTTTTTTTTTTTTT
>NW_007505436.1:0-255 GCF_000475195.1 Diaphorina citri
TAAAAAAGACTGTGAAAAAAACTCTTTCTCCTTTGATTGTAACAATACTGAATCTTATAACAGTCCTATTCAACTTCATGAATTACTTCTAGCCCTCAAAACTTGCACATCTAAAGCCGCCGGTCCGGACGGTATTTCCTTTATTTTATTGAAAAACTTACCTAACAATGCTCTCGCCAAACTACTTGATATCTATAATTTCATCTGGTCTACAGGGAGGTTCCCAGTGGCGTGGGGTAATTCCTTAATAGTACC
>NW_007505437.1:0-255 GCF_000475195.1 Diaphorina citri
GCTTGTCATATTCGGGCGCGGATAATTTATTATTTAATTAATGCAGAGTTCACCTCCGAGCTTGGCGTTTTGGTTTCTCGGTGGTGTTCTCCATCTCGTGTGATTGAAGAAATTTCAATATTCCTTCGATGGTTACTCGGATTTAGATTGGGTGCTTACCAATATTCCCTCGGTAAAATGTCTATGTACACATTACTCGGATTCAGATTGCTGGGGTATCTTTGCTAGCTTTCAGTCTTTTTCTAAAGTGTCTAT
>NW_007505438.1:0-255 GCF_000475195.1 Diaphorina citri
TAGAAAATGCAACAACTCTCTTTCCTATCACTTCTTTTCTTCCCTCTCTCTCTCTCTTTCTCCCTCTTTCTTTCTCTCTCCTTCTCTCTCTTCCTCCCTCCCTCTCTCTCTCCTTCTCTATTATCTTTCCTATCACTTCTTTTCTTCCTTCTCTCTCTCTCTCTCCCTCTTTCTCGTGCATAAATAAATTGAGGCACACATACACGTGCACTCGAAAAAGGGCTCCATCGAGGCCCCCATAGGTCAGGATGTTTG
>NW_007505439.1:0-255 GCF_000475195.1 Diaphorina citri
GATGGGAAGATTTGAAACTCGATTTGTGACAAAGACACTCGATTTGTGATGGGAAGATTTGAAACTCGATTTGTGACAGACACTCGATTTGTGAAGGGAAGATTTGAAGGAAAAACACAGATTACCTGTGATAGAGGATAGAAGTCATAGAGGTGTTTGAGTTTAGACACCGAAATCCTAGTTGGATTGGAAAGTAGCGTGTCTACCTTGTAAGCTCTGGGTCGCGGGTTCGATTCCGGAGCCAGATTTCATCCT
>NW_007505440.1:0-255 GCF_000475195.1 Diaphorina citri
GGCTCGCGGGCCGCAGGCGGCCCGCGGGCCGCGGGTTGGACAAGCCTGACCTAATACATACATACAATGTTCATTTCATACTATATATGCCCCTGTCCTCATTGGTAATCCACTTAGTATTAGGAACTCGCTTAAAATGTCATCTCAATCTTGTATTCAAAATGGAGTAACTTTCTAAAAAAAAGTTATTGATGTTTCTTCTTTTATGTACAAATAAAACATTGTAATTATGTAAATGATGTGTAGAACCGAGAC
>NW_007505441.1:0-255 GCF_000475195.1 Diaphorina citri
CTATCGTCAGCTGGAGTCCCTCGTGCTTTGCTGTCTGGTGTGTCAGAACGATAAGAAAGCTAGACAGAGACTGCTCACTCTACTAGAGGATCAGAAATCTCACGTCAGATAGAACTAGGTGCGTCATTCCGCCTGTGCAGAATCTCCGTCCAAATATCCTTGTGAATCTCGAAAGTCAGTCGACATGGCAAGTTCGACCTAGAAGTAAACTTTAGAAATCTCATCTTTTTTTTCATCTGTTTTTTTTTTTTTTTT
>NW_007505442.1:0-255 GCF_000475195.1 Diaphorina citri
ATAAACAGTACCTACAAATAAATAAATCCAAAACCAAATGCACACAAAAGAAGAAAAAATAAGAATCAAAATACAAAACGAACACAAGAAAAAAATAAAAACAAAAATAACCAAATAAAAAATTACCTTACAAGTTACAAAACAAACTCAAGAAATGAAAACAAAAATAGCCAAATAAAAAAATATTACAAGAAATAAATACATATTAAAATAACCAAATAAAAACAAAGAAAATACATCATAAACAATAATAAG
>NW_007505443.1:0-255 GCF_000475195.1 Diaphorina citri
TAGATCGTAGTTTCTTGTAATTAATTCATAAATTGGAACAATTGCAAGCAAAACATCAGTTTTGTCCCTAAGTTCAATTAATCCTAATGTTACAATACTTGCAGTTTGTAGTGTTCAGGTCAGGGTGACAGTTTTGTGTCAATCAGGCTGTAAGTTGTAGGAGGTGTGGCCTACGATTGACAGCCAATGGTTGTCTATTCTTAAACCTTTGACGTTTGTTAACCTAATAAATTAACGTGATTTCAACTACATATA
>NW_007505444.1:0-255 GCF_000475195.1 Diaphorina citri
AAACCAGGTGTGAGATTTTTTCTCTACACGCGTGTACTGACGTTCGGATTTTTAACGCGTGTACTCACGGGTTAAAACATGCTTCATTGACACATGGAATAAAAGTTAACTGGGTAAGCGAACCCAGAACTTTCAGTAGGTATTGTGAAATCACATCCCACCTCTAGCTCTTGATCAATCCATCACCATGTATTTTCTTCCTATTTGTATTTTATTTATTCAATATTGTGAACGAGGCTTACAACGAACACGACA
>NW_007505445.1:0-255 GCF_000475195.1 Diaphorina citri
CTACGGTCCATCTTATTGCTGCTGGTCTAATAGGTAAATTATCAGATAACAGTTTCCTAGCTCGGTTTACAGTCTAATTTCTAATAGGTATGTCCTACCTAGGATTTTGAAGAACCCGCGTGGGTCTAATTTAAACTCAATGTTCAAATGCATATCGTGGGCTTCTATATAAACGCCGTTCCAAATCTGTCTAAAATTAACCAACATGCTATCAGCATAAGACTTTAGGCCTGGGAGTTAGGTGAGTCAGTCAAG
>NW_007505446.1:0-255 GCF_000475195.1 Diaphorina citri
CAAGAAACAAGGAAACTGGGAAGATAGAAAGGCCAACAACCAAAGGTATACAAGTAGCAATAGAGTAAGGTGGAGGGGCTTTGTTCATCGACCTGTTCACTAGGATAGAACAATAATGGTTATGTGTGTATAACTACTTGGATTGAATATTATTTCTTACCATTGTTATTTTAACCGTGTGTTTGATAATTTCAGACTATGGGATATCGAGTGCGGCGCTTGTCTCCGAGTACTAGAAGGTCATGAAGAGTTAGT
>NW_007505447.1:0-255 GCF_000475195.1 Diaphorina citri
TGTATGAACGCCGTAAATCTATTTGAGTATGCAATGTGCAATGAATCTTTCATTAGTGGAGATGTCATGCACACTATCTCTCAATTATTGAACACAGTAACACATTGTGTGTTATGTAGGCACTATGTTCCTAGGAAAATATTTTTTAGCACTTTGAGTGCCACGTTGGTTTTCTATAAATGAGACTTCATAGTCCGAGACTACCTTTTTTACCTGGGAATTAGGTACTTTAGCGTGAAATTAGGTAGACTTTTT
>NW_007505448.1:0-255 GCF_000475195.1 Diaphorina citri
TTCAGTTCATTTCATATTGAAGTTTTCAAGACATGGAGCCATTTTGGTAAATACTTGATTCAATCGTAGGTATGGGGGGCACTTTGTCTTGTTTTGATAACATTTGGATTACTTACAACTTAGTAGATGTGAGGGGGGATTACCTTTTTCCCTTTCCACAAGGAATTCTAAAGACTTTTATAATACGGAATCCTCCGTTCCTTCAGAAAATCCATGTTTCCCTCTAACCGCCTAGAAAAATTTCATAATGCGATC
>NW_007505449.1:0-255 GCF_000475195.1 Diaphorina citri
AAAGTAAACAAAATTCCCAAGATAGAAATAAAATTACCAAAGTACCAAACCTTACTACCTTCCCACTAATATAAGTATTATTTTTTTTTCTTCTTTTTTGTAGGTCCTTTAATAAAATTACCCTAATGAGAATTTGCATAAATTATTTACAAGAATACTGAACTGTGTTATAAGAAGAAATTCCAATTGTGGTCAGGGAAAATAAATCTACAACAGATATTGCACCATTTGTTTATCAGTCAATGTAATGCAAAT
>NW_007505450.1:0-255 GCF_000475195.1 Diaphorina citri
TATTGTGGGGGAGGACTCGATGACCTACCTATAAAGTTTGAAAAACCTCTCTGTTATCAATGATCATAAAAAAAAACTTGGTATTTAATTAATAATAATTAACAGGTTAAATAAGGAGTTCCCATGATTAACCTTTAATAGTGGAGGTTGGAAATAATACTGTGTCTTTACTTGACTGAGTTACCATACTCCACTGTTTTAATACTAGTATCCCGTTTTAAAAACAATTGATGATTCTCATGAAAAATATAACTG
>NW_007505451.1:0-255 GCF_000475195.1 Diaphorina citri
GCCGTGTATCCTCAATATAATTTGAGAATTTGACCACAATAATAGTAGTAGCCTACTGCTGGAGTAAAGGGACTTAGTCCTATGCGAGCAGTATAAATAAGCACTATTATTTCTTTATTATTTATTATAGCCGATGGCCCTACTTATACCAATACCAGTGCTAACCGTAATTGTGTCCTCTTATCGCCTACCTATCTGATAAGAGACATGCTACGAGATTGTTTCATTGCTTCGAAATATTTTTTTTCAAGAGGT
>NW_007505452.1:0-255 GCF_000475195.1 Diaphorina citri
TATTTTTAAAAGTGGGATTAGAGTAGGGTATGTTTTTACCCTAAATGTTTTATCCTACTTTTCTCTTATCCCACCTGTCCTTCAGCTTACCCCACTCGTGTCACTTTCCTCTCGCCCCACCAGACCCTATTTCCCGTTTTTCTCTCCTCGTAGTACTTAGTTGACAGTTAAAACTTTTCGACAAAACTCCGGTTTCGTCTGTTTTTCTTTCCAACACAGACACATGACGAGTAAACCGTTGGAAAATTGTCAACA
>NW_007505453.1:0-255 GCF_000475195.1 Diaphorina citri
TACCTGCAACATGGCCGTGAATAAATTCCCTCGGAAGGCGCCCGGTCCATCCATTTAAACTCTCATAGGCATCTTCCTGAATGTTGATGGCGCATGTGGTCAAATAGGAATGGTATTGGACATCAGGAACCTCGTAAGCTATCCGGTTGAGCAGTTCGATAACCATGCCTGAACATTCTTCATTAGGCCGGAACCTGGGCTGATAGCGTTCAAAGAAATCGTTGAAGTCCGCATCGTAAGTGTTAATGTAATGGC
>NW_007505454.1:0-255 GCF_000475195.1 Diaphorina citri
TATATGGTATATGGGAAAAGGACAGAAAAGGGGGAAGAAAGAAAAGGTTGAATGGAGAGGGAAAAAGATGTGAAAGAGAATTCAGAGGGAAGAAACAACGACCCCACATTTAAAGTAGCAAAAGGCTAGGAGGAAGAAGATGAAGATGCGGTTCATCATAATTATCTCATTCTCATTACCTGCCTCGGTGGTGTAGTGGTCAAGGCGCTCGCCTGGTAAACAGGAGGGCGTGGGTTCAATCCCAACCGAGGTATG
>NW_007505455.1:0-255 GCF_000475195.1 Diaphorina citri
GAAAGAAGTCAGCTCCCATGGCGTAGTGGTCACTGCGCTTGCCTTGCATGCGGGAGACCCGGGTTCAATTCCCAGCGGGGTCAAGAAATGTGTATCATGCAAATGATTGATTCCGTGACTGACTCTTGCAGGGCCCACTCAGCCTCGTGAGGAAAATGAGTAGCTATGACATATACCTAAATGCACATAGCGACCGGTGCCAGCATGGTAGGTAAACATTGGATTTTAGGATTATTGAGATATTGGGAAAATCCT
>NW_007505456.1:0-255 GCF_000475195.1 Diaphorina citri
GCTTCAGTGGCCCGGGCATCTCTTGCATATTCTTTGCTGTGATGTGGTTCGCTGATTGAATATCTTTCACTGTTGCTTGCTTTATTTTGATCTCTGCTTTTGACTTCGTTATTTTGACTGAAATTTTCAGTGATTTCTGCAGTTGACGCGTCCTTGATATGTTTGGCGTACTCTCCTAGGTTTTCGTCAGAGATGTCTTTGTAGTCCTTCCGAGCTTCATTTAGTTCTTTGACCAAGTCTTTGATAGTTTCGTCA
>NW_007505457.1:0-255 GCF_000475195.1 Diaphorina citri
ATGATTGTAATTATTGAGTAGGGCCCAAAGTCTGCCATCATCGTCAAGCACAAGAACCGAAGATAACAGACCAAAGGCTAGACCACAAGGCAAAGATAGGACGGCCAGAGATCACAACTCATGCCATCGAACTCTAGGAGAGATAGTGGAAGCAACGATGGGATGAGTTGGAACCTAAGACGTCACAGCTAAACCTCGTGATCACTCTCCCTCGACCGATAAGACCGACTCTGCTAGGATAAAATAAATAAGAAA
>NW_007505458.1:0-255 GCF_000475195.1 Diaphorina citri
AAAAAAGTGCATCTCTCTTGTTCAGCGTTTCGCAACCTTCGTTTTTGCCCTGGTGTAGTTGTCCACCAGAAAACAAGATATCATTAACTTATTTGTTTGTTAACCAAAGTTTTAACAAATGTCCAGCTGGAAACGACGATACTCAATTTTTATGTCACTACTGAGTCTCGAGTACAAATTCACCAGATTACGATTCAACGTTCAACCTCTGAGCTACTGTGACTTCCCTCATTTTTTTTTTTTTTTTTTTTTTTT
>NW_007505459.1:0-255 GCF_000475195.1 Diaphorina citri
GAAGCGAATACAATAGTCCGTCCCTTATACCTTTTTATTACTATTGTAATAATAAAGGAAGGACGGACTAAAAATGCAAGTTCAATAAAAAGTAGCTTAAGGCAATTACTGATAATTGATAAATGAACAGTACGTACTGCATCCCAGGGCCCAAGCCCAAGCAACACAAAACCAAATTCTAGCAACATCAATTCGCTATTTACTACAGGAGAGGACCAAATACACATTATTATTCCAAACATATTTAGTGCTTCA
>NW_007505460.1:0-255 GCF_000475195.1 Diaphorina citri
ACCCCGCCGGGAATCGAACCCGGGTCTCCCGCGTGCAAGGCGAGCGCAGTGACCACTACGCCATGGGAGCTGACAAAGGGGAGAGCTAGAGGGAGAAAAAAGGAAATAAGAAACTTGTGAAGGAGGAGGAGGAGGAGGAGGAGGAGGAGAAGAAGAAGACTGACTGGTAGTCCGGAAGGTAACAGAAAATGAGGAGAGGTAGAATATTGTAAGAAGAGAAGGAGAAAATAGAAAGGATAATGGTGAAGAATAACA
>NW_007505461.1:0-255 GCF_000475195.1 Diaphorina citri
CTGTCTTCCTTCTCTCTTCGATTTCGGGACGATAAGACCTTAGCAGTTACAGTTCCCTCTGTCAAACCTTAAAAAAAAATCCTGAGGGTTGAATTATCCGAGATTCTTGTGTCTTGTATGAAGTTGTATGTCGCTTCTCTTTGGACACCCTGATCATGGTCCTGTGTATAATCTACACTTAGTACTCTTAGTGGAATGATAGGATGTGCGCCACATACATTCTTAACATCTCTGATGATCTCTGCAGTAATAGTG
>NW_007505462.1:0-255 GCF_000475195.1 Diaphorina citri
TCAACCCCCGGCACTGCTGTTTATATTGGTACGATTGTTTATGTTTAGTGAACAGAAAGCTGATGTTTTTTGTGCTGAGCTTTCCACATACAATGCTGCGGAGTTGTATCGTGAGATTTTTTTTCTGGCAAAAAGACAGGTTTGACTCGGGATTGAAAAATTAAAGCTTTAAACTTAGGTTTGATCTTTCCTTAAACACCACCTTTCCTTAAACACAGACGATGAGTGAAGTTCAATCATTTAGGCACTCGTACT
>NW_007505463.1:0-255 GCF_000475195.1 Diaphorina citri
ACTAATAAAAATACACCTGTTGAACAAATGGTAGGTTCCGAAAAATGATGTTTTTTGAAAAATCATTTTTGTTTTATTGTGATTACCAAAAACCAGCTGATATGACTTTACTAAAACAGCTGTCCTGACCACTAGGATGAAGATAGCAACATGAAATTTGGTGTGCACATTCTCAAGAGTAGGGTAAAACCCCCAATCGCCGACACCTGTTGTAATCGTTGACACCCTACTCGTATTTCTTTAATAATAAGAAAT
>NW_007505464.1:0-255 GCF_000475195.1 Diaphorina citri
CAATTCCCTATATCAAACCTCTTAGAAAAAACAACAATAGTATTATTTATTTTTTAGTCTCATTGTTTCAATATCATTATCTTGTCAATCAAGTTGAGTGCCTAAGTTACCTACTTACCTATTTCGATAACAGGTACTCAACTAATCAATCAAGTTGAGTGCCTAGTTACCTACTTACTTAGTTTGATGACAGGTACCTACTCAACTAAAACAATAAACAATCTTGACGTGTTTCCAATTGAGATTTGAATATTG
>NW_007505465.1:0-255 GCF_000475195.1 Diaphorina citri
TGAAGGGGCCGAAGCTTTTGAGGTCTTCATAGTGTCCAAAATGTTTAGAGGTGTCCCCGATTGGAAAGTTGTAAGTAGTAGCAGCAGCATGGAATTCCTTGATGTTCCTATTCTGACTTCATTGTTAATTTTATTTTTGTTACTTCTTTTGTTTCCTATTATCAGGCACAATATCTTGAAGTCTTCAAAGAACTTGAAATTAGTGTCAGTTTCCAATTTAATTAGTTGTATCTTTCTGAATAATCTGAATCTATC
>NW_007505466.1:0-255 GCF_000475195.1 Diaphorina citri
TGCGCCAGAAACAACTGTAATACTGTACACTTATGTATATTTGAACAGAAACAAACCCGCGACATAGGCTTACAAGGCTTATTTCAGTGCAATAGTCCTAAACTAAAATGGACGCGGCACATCAGGGATCAGGAAGAGACCGCCTTAACATAATAATAGGCTTACAAGGCAGACGCGCTTTCAAGCTAACTTAAACTAGGCTGGCGCAGACACTTCTGATCCACCTTGTTTTAGACCAGCCACTCAGGCTGACCT
>NW_007505467.1:0-255 GCF_000475195.1 Diaphorina citri
CTATAAAATAGACGAAACTCGAGTCGGTGAAGAAAACACAAGTAAGTATCCAATAATAATAAAAATGGTAAGAATAATGTTAAGGAATAATAATAAAAACGGTAAGAATAATGTTAAGGACTATTCTTGAAATATCTTACTTACCCTAGCACAGAGTCGTGAAATACAAACGTAGGTGTAATATTGCGAGGATACACTGATGCGCAATCATTGAGAAGATCAATACAAGATTTCCAGGCTTGGATAGCAAGCTGT
>NW_007505468.1:0-255 GCF_000475195.1 Diaphorina citri
ATATATTTTGACATATTAGGTAGGAAGGCCATTTTCCAAGAAGGATCCGCCTCTGAAAATACCTGTAGATAAGAAGGGAAAAGGTACTTCCCTGTTTCCATTAAGGATCCTCCACTGAAAATACCCACAGATAGGAAGGGAAAAGTTCTTCCCCAGTTTCCATAAACGATTCGCCACTGAATTCTCATCAATTCAATTTTCTCTTACTCTCTTTCGAATTTTCTCTCGATAAATGTCAGAGAAAATTTGGCTCTA
>NW_007505469.1:0-255 GCF_000475195.1 Diaphorina citri
TCTTTAACCACGATCGAATAAACTACGGCCTAAAAAATTCCCGGAGGGACGGGCCCAGCTTGTTTTAGCTTTTAACGTAGCAAAAAAGGGACTGTGAGTTTCTTTGCTGAGGCCAGTGCCAGTATAGTAAACAGTGAGCCAAAAAGAGGCTGTAAGTTTCTTTACTGCGAAAATATACCAGTGGTAAAAATTAGATTGTAAAAAAAAGCCAAGGAGCCATCCAATATTATCAGATAATTTATCACGCTCGCCACT
>NW_007505470.1:0-255 GCF_000475195.1 Diaphorina citri
TTGTTGGAAATGCTTGGATAACATTCGTTTGAATCGTTTGTGCGAAATGAGCTGCATGATGAAGCTCATCCAGAACATTCTGGAATATTGCATAACACCACTAATCATCCACTAGGAACTAGTGGGCATACATGCGTCAAGTCTGGATGACGAGACAATATTATACAAGTTATTAATTCTGATGTAATTAACAACATCGAGATCAAAGCCTCGAGTGACATGCTAAATAAACATTTCAAACATGAAAGCATATAT
>NW_007505471.1:0-255 GCF_000475195.1 Diaphorina citri
AAAAATAAAGGAAAACATTAAAAGTGAAAAACTCAAGAGGGTTTTCCGGACAGAGTGCGATTAAAAGCGAGAGAGGAAAATTAAGTCATTTTTCATGTTTCCAAAAGCTAAAAAAAAGTGTACTTGAAAGAAATCGTCGTTTCATGCTTCAGGAGTAATTAAGTCAAAGGATTCAAAGGCTGTTGCATTTCTTATCGTATAGCTTTTTTAAATGTCAAAATGTCAACAATAGCTATTTTTTTTTTTTTTTTGCTG
>NW_007505472.1:0-255 GCF_000475195.1 Diaphorina citri
AGTTTGACACTTTGCATGCAAAGTCATGTGGCAGAAATCCGTGCTATGCCGAGGAATTATAGCAAATTAAATGATTTATGAGTTTATGAGGCAAATCGAAGCAAATCTAATGAGGATTTTTTTTCTTTCAAAATAAACACTCGAATTTCGGTTAAATGACATCCAAATTTGATAGTTATCGAGGACCACACCGATAAAATTCTAAATCGTCAAGTTAGAACTTGGATTTTACTTCGTTCAATAATGAGATGGTCC
>NW_007505473.1:0-255 GCF_000475195.1 Diaphorina citri
ATTACTTTGCTCAACCTGAAGAGGATATGGGTAAGTTAAAGGAAAATGCCACAAAGTGTCAAATGTTGTGCCCCACTCTATACACCTCTATAATTTTCATGAAAAGGACACAAAACGTTGTCAAATGTTAATCCCCACTTTAATATACCTCGATAAATTTTATGATTTGACTTGGACTCAAACCACCAAACTCTGGATCCTTTTTTTTTTTCCCCCGAAGATATCGTGACTAAATGCAGCCTGAGACTTTGCCTC
>NW_007505474.1:0-255 GCF_000475195.1 Diaphorina citri
AATAAAGATAACCGCGCGATCTTTTCGAAAAAGAAATGGCACGAAATCCGTACGTAACAACAGAAATACCGTACAGAACCGCTCTCACTCGCTGACGACGGCAAACTGAATTGATGGAAAGCTTTGAGATAAACAACGGGAAAATCTGTGAGAAAAACGGCTCCAGGACTCTACGCCACTTTCTTCTTCTTCTTCTTCTTCTTCTTCTTCTTCTTCTTCTTCTTCTTCTTCTTCTTCTTCTTCTTCTTCTTCTTC
>NW_007505475.1:0-255 GCF_000475195.1 Diaphorina citri
AAAATAAAATTAAAATATGGAAAATGATTTTCATGTAGGTACCTACATTATCATTATTTTCTTAGTAGGCAGTTGAAGAATAATAATATGTAAGTGCTTATGTACTATTGTATATAGCCAATTTTTTAATTTGTATTTTAGTAATTACCCATGACTCCCCTAAACATGTCATTTACCTATTACGATAAAATCTGCCTAGGGCGAGAATCGAACCCGCGGCCTAGCACTTACAAGGCGGACTCGCTACCAACCAAG
>NW_007505476.1:0-255 GCF_000475195.1 Diaphorina citri
TGCAGGTGACATTAACCCATTATATCTCCCTTGCTTTAATCCTACATCAGTGTCCACTGTTAGGGTTAGCTCTACATCAGTGTCCACTGTTATAGGGTCACTGTGACATTAACATTCCTTCTCCTAATGGCTGAGGATACATGTGACACCGACTTCATTTAGCTTCTTTTTTTTCCGAGGATTTGTGGCAGGATGACATTACATTCAATGCGTAGGCAAAATACATTGCTGAACAGTTTTAGAAAATTTCTGTGG
>NW_007505477.1:0-255 GCF_000475195.1 Diaphorina citri
TCCTGTGTTTCTCTCTCTCTCACTCACTTTCTCCCTCTATTTTGTTTGTTTCTACTTCCTCTCTCTTCCTTCCTCTCTCTAATTTCCCTTTCAATTTTTTTCTCCCTTACCTCTCCTCTGTTTGTGTTTCTCTCTCTCTCTATTTTAATAAAGTATTGCTTAATGTAACAGGTATTGCCTTGGGCACTCACCTGTGAATAATGTGCTTGGTTTTCAGGTAGTCCAAGGCCAGTCCCAGCTCAAAGGCATACAGGT
>NW_007505478.1:0-255 GCF_000475195.1 Diaphorina citri
GTTGCAAATGGGTAAAAATTATTAATAAATGGTCGATTCCCATGTAAAAAGTTGTGAAAAATCCAAATCTGAGGTCAAAATTCCGAAAAAATAACTGTCGAGGGTCAAAAATTCAATTTTCATTTTCCGTTCTAATGAAAGAATTCAAAGATATGTGACGTCAGACTTCAGGCAGTCTTTTTGCCCTTTTTGCGTAAAATGGTTTTTTGAATAGAACGTGGTGCGCTCTATCTTCCAGCGTTTGAACTGCAGTGA
>NW_007505479.1:0-255 GCF_000475195.1 Diaphorina citri
GCTACAAAAAAATTACGAGTGGACGTTGAATGCCCTTCGCACTCAACCTTTGTTATTTCTTTAGCAAGGGGAACTTTCAGGCTACTACCTTTTCAATGTCCCCCAGCCAGACAAAAATTATCCTAAATAAAAGGAGAAAATTGTGTTCTGTATTAGTATTAAGGTCTTATTTATTTATTTTTATTTTTTTTAAGAGGTTTGACAGAGGGAACTGTAACTGCTATGGTCTTATCGTCCCGAAATCGAAGAGAGAAG
>NW_007505480.1:0-255 GCF_000475195.1 Diaphorina citri
CCAAAAAACGGTCGAAATCCGTCCAAAAGCGGTCAAAATACCGCCAAGCGCAGCACCTATCTTAACTAAACATTTTCTATTGCATCCTTGTCACATTTGTGAACTACATACCAAATTTCAAGTCTCTAGCTCTCACCGTTCTCGAGATATTTTGTTTAGAGACAGACAGACACACACCACGGACCAATGGCTGAAACTTTGGATTTAGGCTCTAGGGACCTCAAAACGTATTTTGGCATCAAAAACTGACCATCG
>NW_007505481.1:0-255 GCF_000475195.1 Diaphorina citri
TCCTATACAGTACACATTCCTATGCAGAAGGGAAATCATCCAGGAAATGAAAAACTTCAATTAAGTTGAACTTACATAGGTACTCGTTGATCAACGTGCAATCGTACATACGTACAAGTTGACTTGAATACATTACTAGGGTGAATTTTACTGTAGCTCCCTCTCACGAGAGAAGTGTCCACCTACCTCGGTGGTGTAGTGGTCAAGGCGCTCGCCTGGTAAACAGGAGGGCGTGGGTTCAATCCCAGCCGAGGT
>NW_007505482.1:0-255 GCF_000475195.1 Diaphorina citri
TCCTTCTCTCTTCGATTTCGGGACGATAAGACCATAGCAGTTACAGTTCCCTCTGTCAAACCTCTTAAAAAAATAAATTAAAATAATAAAAATAAATAACTAGGTGAAATCCAAAAATTTCTACTTATAACACTATTGAGCTATTTTGGTTATCACAGCATTAAACTTCCTTTTACTTGCCTCGGTGGTGTAGTGGTCAAGGCGCTCGCCTGGTAAACAGGAGGGTGTGGGTTCAATCCCAGCCGAGGTATGGAA
>NW_007505483.1:0-255 GCF_000475195.1 Diaphorina citri
TTTTTTTTTTTTTTTTTTTTTTTTTGTGAAACTCGTTTACTGTGTTATAGGAAGGTTTTAGGTCTTGCTTTTTTCGCCTGTGGTTTACATTGTTTGATGCTACTACATTTTTTTTTTTTTGCTTCCATTTTTGGTGAAATTTTCAATAGGTAAATACATTTTACATATACATTTTACGTCAGCTCCCATGGCGTAGTGGTCACTGCGCTCGCCTTCCACGCGGGAGACCCGGGTTCGATTCCCGGCGGGGTCAAG
>NW_007505484.1:0-255 GCF_000475195.1 Diaphorina citri
TACGACAATTTTACTGGGGGTCTTCGTTTACATTTTTTTGATATCTATTATAGTTTTCTCTAAACAATTCGGACAGACCTACCTTTAAAAAACATGAGATGCAACACATCCCCAATATGGGACACAGCATCTCATTAACTCATTCTTTTTCTATTTTTTGCCATCTTTTCCTTCTCTATATTTTCCCCTATTCTTTCTTCAGTTACATATTTCTTTCTTCTTCTTTATTGTTATTTCTTTTAATTTATTATGTTA
>NW_007505485.1:0-255 GCF_000475195.1 Diaphorina citri
TGTTCTACCTTGAAATTGACCACACCGGGTTCTGACACTGTACTGATTAGCTGTAAGGTGACAGAGAGGGTTAAAATTTAAATTGAATAGTTATGGGCAGTTTTTCAGTCCCCTGAAAAAATGGATAGTTATAGTTCTGCGTCAGTTACAGGGTTCAAATTGAAGGCGTTAGGCCATGGGTTCGATTCCCGCCCGTGGCGGATTTTATCCTGATGGGATAATGTTCGTTCTCGGAACGGCTGGCTTTTTCCTATC
>NW_007505486.1:0-255 GCF_000475195.1 Diaphorina citri
CTTTTCTAATCTTTTTGACTCAAAAGTCTCCGAAAAGTTGAACAAGTCCGGCAGGGGTTTTATTAATGAATAAAATTTCAATAATTACCAGGATGAATTTCTTTCTCTTAGTTTGTTTCAAGTTAATTGTTTCGGCAAACAATGGCCAGAGACCATTCTCTTCATTAGCGTTGTTCTTTATAGCCAACTTTATCCTTTCAATGAAAGAAGTCTTTTCTAGAAGTAAGGACTCATTTACTTGGATAATCAAGTTGA
>NW_007505487.1:0-255 GCF_000475195.1 Diaphorina citri
TGATACAGAGAATTTGAAATTTGTTTCTGGCACATCTGAAATGACTCCAAAAGTACACCGAAATGAAAACACTGAAAACTTTTTATCGAGTCATTAATGAGCTGGTATATTGGACTTATGAGCTGGTATATTGGACTTAACGAGTTGCCCATCCCGACGTCAGGCAATATTCTACAGTTGGCTGATTAAATGGTGACGTAAAATTGGACACACATTGTGTGATTGACTAATTAAAAGTTAATTAACCTCCATTTC
>NW_007505488.1:0-255 GCF_000475195.1 Diaphorina citri
AAAAATGAACTACTCTTTTCAGTGACTCAGTCAATGAGTCAGATCCTAAAACAGGTAACTCACTCTTCAACTTCCTTAGGTATAGAAAAGATCTGACTAATTAACTGAGTAGTTCAATGAAAAAGAGTAGTTCTTTTTTATAGCCCTCTAATAAAGAACTACTCGTTTAATGAGTCATACCCCAAATTCAACTCCCTATGAGTTACTGGGGGTTCTGACTCATGGATATAGTTCATTGAAAATAATACTTTCAAC
>NW_007505489.1:0-255 GCF_000475195.1 Diaphorina citri
TCCAGCCCCTCCCCACAAGGGTGTGCCCCTAATATACTAGCGGCATTGCCCCGTTGTACTGCCAGGGAAATTTGTTGGAAATTGAAATTGGTTACTGCATTATGTTAATAGTTTTTTATTTACGAGTATTTATTGTCGGCATTACCTGATGAGTATAATAATAATATGAAAATATTGTAATTTTATTGTATTTTGATACTTGCGAATTTCTGGTAGACTCTTGCGTTAAATTAAAGAATTAATTGAGGATACCTA
>NW_007505490.1:0-255 GCF_000475195.1 Diaphorina citri
TTGATTTGTTTACCATATTATGTTTAGCGTTAATTGATTTGTTTACCATATTATGTTTAGCGTTAATTGATTTGTTTAGGTACCATATTATGTTTAGCGTTAATTGATCTGTTTACCATATTATGTTTAGCGTTAATTGATCTGTTTACCATATTATGTTTAGCGTTAATTGATTTATTTACCATATTATGTTTAGCGTTAATTGATTTGTTTACCATATTATGTTTAGCGTTAATTGATTTGTTTACCATATTA
>NW_007505491.1:0-255 GCF_000475195.1 Diaphorina citri
TTTTTTTTTTTCCGAGAGGCTTTCTGGTACTGTAAATATATCATTATTCCTGGTAGGTACCTACAGTCTAGGGGGGATGCTACAAGTGAGTGAAACCACTTCTTTGTCCATAGTTTTACCCCAATCTAATATTATGTATTATTTTTAGTCGGAACTGCAAGGGAAATCCATTTTGTCTGGCCTCTCTTGGTGAATCAAGATGGTTCAATGAACAAAAGCATGACTCTTCTGATGACTTTGATCCCGATCAAGAGT
>NW_007505492.1:0-255 GCF_000475195.1 Diaphorina citri
ATACACCTAGTTCCCTCCTATGTACCTACTTACCTTCCGCTACTTTATCTTTATGTTTTTTTATGGAATTTTCTTCAGAATTTCCTGGTTTTCACGTTTTTCTCACGATTAAAAAAGAAAAAAAAAATCATTTTACATACCTACCTACATACGAGTTAAAGATTAAATATTTCATATAGATAATATTATTATGATCTTAAATATTTTATCTTTTAGCACAAACGCGTCAGATTATCATAGAAAAAGGTCAGCTTT
>NW_007505493.1:0-255 GCF_000475195.1 Diaphorina citri
GTGAAAACAGGTGACGTCGCGCGACATTGTCGCGCGATTTTGTCGCACGACAGAGGTCGCGTTGGTGGAAATCCACCTATAGGTTTGAAGTCGCGCGTCTACGCTTCTACGTGGGACGGCACTGATGAGCAACCCTACATACGATCAAGCATACAGCGCACAGTATTCCCAAACTTGCAGTAGTGCAAGTTTACTGCAAGCTTTATGAAGCTTACACTCTAGCTTTATGACGTAGTGCAAGTTTACTGCAAGCTT
>NW_007505494.1:0-255 GCF_000475195.1 Diaphorina citri
AATTAGGGAACCTTTTTAATCTTAATAAATAAAATTAGAGAACCTATTTAATTTTCAATGGAAACGTAGAAAAAGATATAACATTTTTTGAAAACAAGAAACAGCGAGAAGTTATACTATAACGCGAAATTCGACTAAATTGTTGCATATTGCATACACAGAAACATGTACATGTAAACATGTATGTCTGTCTGTTACGGCGCTGTTACTCTGATGGACCTTTTGTTGTCCTCTTTTCACGAAAAAACGGCTCGA
>NW_007505495.1:0-255 GCF_000475195.1 Diaphorina citri
CTCTATGAAAAGTGAATGTCAACAGATACAGGATATAGGGAACTTGATACATTGTAGAATGTATATAGATCAGTAGGGAAAGGAAAGGTGGGAGGGTAAAGAGAGAGAACTATGACAAAGAAACATTTGGACCTAAGTAATGGTACAGTAAAGGGGGCTTAGCATACCATAATACTTTTTTTTTGCAACAAAAAATTAATGAACTCAAGAGTCAATGCTTTTTTCTGTCTTTTGAATACAATTTTTAATGTATTG
>NW_007505496.1:0-255 GCF_000475195.1 Diaphorina citri
GCAAACCAGTCTATCATGTCAAACACTGCTGCCCCATCAGCTACGATTGCAGTAAGAGCGTTTGTAAACAGGTTAAATAAGATATAGGGAATTCGGAATAGACAAACTCGAAAATATTCAGCTAAAGAAAAAGAAAAGCTGATGAAAAACATGAATGACAATAGACAGTTAATTGATATTTAAACATTTGGAGAAATACACGGAAAAGTAGGCGATCGTAGATATAAAGGATAATCACAAGTTTTGAGGCATTTA
>NW_007505497.1:0-255 GCF_000475195.1 Diaphorina citri
AGAATAAAATCTGGTGTTTTCGAGTAGTTTTTCTTGGTATTGTGTTAGTCTAACAAAGGGTTTTGTTATAGGATTTTTTAACTTTCAAGAATAGTAACAATGCAGTAACTAGTAACAACTAAGTAATCTAAACTTACTAAAGTTAACTACTAAGAACCAAGCTAAGTCTAATATAGTTGTGGATTCCGTTTTCATCGAGATCTCTTTCAAATTTGTTGGTCTGGGATCCATGATCCATGTACCTAAATTTGTTCC
>NW_007505498.1:0-255 GCF_000475195.1 Diaphorina citri
AACCCTCTTAGAAAATTACAGAAATGGCTATGATTTTGTCAGTTGTTCCAATTTTTCACCTGTGTGTAGTACTGTGTATGTGTAGTCTTAATAATCCTCTTAATAATTTTGCTCTCATTTGAAAACGACAAATGATATTGATCTCGTTTTTTCACCATTGTATTTTAATTTTTACGGCGTTTTCAAAAATGTATTACAAAAGGGGGGTTCTCATTTAAAAAAATAAAGTTGGCCCCCCTGGAGCCGCCACTGGCA
>NW_007505499.1:0-255 GCF_000475195.1 Diaphorina citri
CATTATCTGGCCCAAAGGACCAAAATTTTTAATAATCCGGGCCAAAGGACCAAAATTTTAATGATACTCCGGCCAGAAGAACCAAAATTTATCATAATCCGGGGCCCGGTGGGCCAATGTTTATAATAATAATCCGATCCAAAGGACCAAAATTTTAATGATACTCCGGCCAGAAGAACCAAAATTTATCATAATCCGGCCCGGAGGGCCAATGTTTATAATAATAATCCGATCCGAAGGACCAAAATTTTAATG
>NW_007505500.1:0-255 GCF_000475195.1 Diaphorina citri
TAGGAGAAAATTTTAATACAAGCCAAGTAAACCTCTTCGGGACCAGTATTTTGTTTCTCTCATTCCTGTCGGCAGTGTCGGTATTATGTGGCATTTGAATGTAAAATGTCAAAAATCGTCTGGTCTAAAAATGGTTCGATCGACTGTCGGTACTATGTTTGGACACACCTTTATAGGATGTGCAAGTATTAATGCCGTTTTGCAGATTTCCAGACTTCGTATTGGCCTATGGGGTTTCAGTTGGGTCTAAAAAAA
>NW_007505501.1:0-255 GCF_000475195.1 Diaphorina citri
AACAAGTTATAACTATTTTTCCCGATAATTTTATTACTAAACTGTTACAGTAAAGGTACAAACAAATTAATATAGTCGTAGGTACCTACTTTTACATAATATGTACATATCTATCAAGTATCTTGGTATCTACGTAAGTATTTAATGTTTTAATCGTGACAGTCTTGAGTCACTTGAGTCCGTTCTCTCATTACCAACAAGATTGAAAACTCTTTCAAATTAAATTTAATACTTCCGTTTTAAACGTGAAATGAA
>NW_007505502.1:0-255 GCF_000475195.1 Diaphorina citri
GGGTATTTATAGTTTATGGATTTTCCGAGGTTGATTGCTCCTCTTTATGTAAACACAAACTTTGAGGTTTCAAAAATAAAAGTTAAAGTTACCGTTCTAAAACGGTATCGATACATTATTATGTACCGACCTACTAATGGTACCTCTGCAATCAACCTGCTGTCGTGTCGTGTTTGTACCCGGATTTTTGACCCGATTTTGTTAAAGGGTAAACATTCAATCGTTCCCAGGAGAAAGGGCCTATGTTAGTTAGTA
>NW_007505503.1:0-255 GCF_000475195.1 Diaphorina citri
TTTTTAGTGGGTAACTTGAATTGATTAAAGAAAAAAAAAAAGTTTGATAGAGGGAGCTGCAACTGCTGAGGTCTTATCGTCCCAGAATCGAAGACAGGAGACAGGAGAAAGCCAGACGTTCCGAGAACGAACCTCATCTGTTTAGGATAAAATCTGCTCTTCGAACCCTGACCTAGAGCTTACAAGACTGACGTGCCACCCTCCAACTATCACTACAATAGAATAGGAGTATACCTTGTTTATCCTGCTGGGATA
>NW_007505504.1:0-255 GCF_000475195.1 Diaphorina citri
TTTTTTTTTTTTTTTTTTTTTTTTTTTTAGAAAGGAAATAAAAAGGAATGCCCAGAGTTATGGAAGGGGGGAGAAGGGAAGGAGACAGAAGGGATTAGGAAAATTTGGAGGGGAAAAAAATATGGTACCTACCTACTGACCACCCATGTATGTACCTATGTATAGTATAGAGAGGGGTACCTAACTATGTATCTACATAATGTACATAGCATAGAGCTATATACAGGGGGGGGGGGGAAAGGGAAGGGAAAACCG
>NW_007505505.1:0-255 GCF_000475195.1 Diaphorina citri
CTCTGTCAAACCTCTTAAAAAAAAAGTCCCTCTTACTCAGTTCAACCTTATATTCCTGTACCTCCTTCGAAGAGACTAATTTTTTTTTTCTTTTTTTTATGCTTTAATGGCAGGATTCTCACACTGTGAGCTCTTCCGCCCAACTAACGATCGCCAACAGGATAAACCTGTCAATCCCTTTACGCAGTTTAACCTTATGTTCCCTGTGTGTTTCAGTTCGGAAATGAAGGCAAAGTTGTACTGACCTACTGTTGG
>NW_007505506.1:0-255 GCF_000475195.1 Diaphorina citri
GAGTGGCTGGCTTTCCACGAAAGTATGGAATAATTAAAGTTATCAGCGTAAAAGTGAATACTATAAGTTCATAAGGTAAGGTACTTTTGTTTGCCTGGTGGCTGCCACACACTACAGATTTTCATTAGTCTTTCGTGGAACAGGCTACTGTAGTGTCAGGTTTCATGAAAGATTTTTACTGATGGTTAGGCCGGACACTCACAACAGGTTTTAAAACTGAACTTTTTCTACCACACACGTTCAGTTTTAAGGTCC
>NW_007505507.1:0-255 GCF_000475195.1 Diaphorina citri
AATCAAGAGGGGTATATTTTTTTTTGTTTTTACATGGATTCAAGTATATCAATTTGAAAATCGCATTCACCAACCTCAGTGGTGCAGTGGCTAGCACGGTGGACTTTGAATCTGGAGGTTGGTGGTTCGAGTCCAAATCATGTCATAAAATTTAGCGTAGTATATTAAGTGGGGAAAGATATTTGTGACAAGCATTTATGCTTAACACAATTAAAATTCCTTTCAAAATCGCATTCACTGAATTCACTTTTTTTT
>NW_007505508.1:0-255 GCF_000475195.1 Diaphorina citri
GAACTCAGAATTGCACTCTGTGTTGAATTTGTTTCAAGGGGTGAGAGAGGGGAGAGGGAGAAAGAATGAGAGGGAGGAGGAGGAGGGGGAGAAAAAGGGACGTAAAGGAATTAAGGAATATTAGAACCTTTAAAAAAGCAAAATGAATGAGAAAAGTCGGGGAGAAGAGGGAAAAAGAGACAAAATATAAAGCAAATAAAACGGGAGGGATGAAGAGAAAAGAGAAGAGAAGAGAAAAGAAGAGAGAGAGAGGGG
>NW_007505509.1:0-255 GCF_000475195.1 Diaphorina citri
TGGTTTACCTGATTCTGTGAAGACAGACAATGGTCCGCCGTTTAATGCTGCTGATTTCACTTTATTTCTTAGTGAACGAGGTTGTGTTCATAGGAAAATAACTCCTTATTGGCCTCAAGCAAATGGTATGGTAGAGAGGTTTATAAAGACGTTAAAGTCGTTTATTCGCACTTGTGAAATTGAAAATAAGATTTGGACAAACGAAATTGATGAATATCTAATGATGTACAGAGCTACTCCTCACTGTACCACTGG
>NW_007505510.1:0-255 GCF_000475195.1 Diaphorina citri
AAACGGCTTGCGGCGCATTCCCCCCCTCATATTCCTTGACGTTCTGCATGGCGTTCTTTTTATTTAAATGAAGGGGTATTAATCTTACTGTTTTTTTAAGTACATCCGCCCCTTAATTTTCTGGAAAATTCATGGAAATTTCATGGAAAAGTCATGGAATTTCATTCCGGGAAAAGCGTATCCTAAATATACAGGGTGTCCCGCGAACGACTGTACAACGCTTGAGGGTTGATGCAGGACCTAAAGGGCTACCAG
>NW_007505511.1:0-255 GCF_000475195.1 Diaphorina citri
CCCTATATAATATCCAAGTTTTTTTTTTTTTTCTTCTTCTTCTTCTTCTTCTTCTTCTTCTTCTTCTTCTTCATTTCAATCTCATTTTAGTGTAACAGTTTTTTCTTAGAAGTATGCTGTGTCGTTTTGGCAACCCTGACTTTGGGCAGTCCGTCAGTAAATTTTATTGATAGTTTCTCTCATTTGTTTCAGTTTACGTGTTCCTGGGCTCAGTGGTTAGTCTGATAGAGCTGATGGCCGTCATGCAAAGTCTCA
>NW_007505512.1:0-255 GCF_000475195.1 Diaphorina citri
AATCTTTTTTGGGGTGGGATGGAGTTTTGTTTATTTTTTGTGGCACTTGATTTATTTTGGGAGGAACGACTTGGCGGGTTAATAGTAGGCACCTAAAAATACCGCTTGTTCTAGAAACGCACATGTATTTTCTTGTCTTGTCCTGCCCGATCATTATCGTACAAACACGAAGATGGCAGCACGTGGCGAACGCACTTATCTGATTCGCTTCTTTTGATAGGTTTAAACTACGTAATTGACAAAGATGGCAAAACT
>NW_007505513.1:0-255 GCF_000475195.1 Diaphorina citri
CAATAGAGAAATTCGTAGATGGTGAAGAAGACAACATAAAAACACGAAACTGAGCCGATAAGGAAAAAGAATACAACCATACAAAATAGGTAGGTATCAATATCAATATTAACCACTATAACCTTTATATACATTAAAATCTGACCCCAATTTGTAGCTGCCCCGTCAGCCATTTTCTAAGCTTCTGAGAGCAGATAAAAATAATACTTCTCAGCCAGTCTAGTTAGCTTGGTTGGTAGCGCATCTGCCTTCTAA
>NW_007505514.1:0-255 GCF_000475195.1 Diaphorina citri
CGGTCGCCAGGAGAAAATCCAGCGGACGAAACTGCAATTGTTGACCGAAAAATAATAATAATGGTGCCTATTTATACTACTCGCATAGGACTGACAAGTCCCTTTACTCCAGCACTTACTTTCTCAAACTTCTGGGGAAGAAAGATTTGATGCGAAAGAAGAGGACACGGAAAGTGATCCAGCAGTAGGCTACTACTATTGTTGTGGTCAAATTCTCAAATTATATTGATGATAAAATTCCATACCTCGGCTGGG
>NW_007505515.1:0-255 GCF_000475195.1 Diaphorina citri
GTAGGTATTTCGATTGAAGAAAAGAAAAAATAATAATAATAATAATAATAATAATAATAATAATCAAAATTCAACGGATTATTTTCTGGTGTTCTGGTGTTGACCCAGTGATTGAATGGGAAGTATCTTCCAACGAGGGACATACTACGGGATGGGCATACTATGACACACACCACTGACCACATGAGTCTAATGTAGCAGTCGTTTCATTGCATTTATTACATAGTGCGGAATCGTTTATGGAACAATCTACTG
>NW_007505516.1:0-255 GCF_000475195.1 Diaphorina citri
CTTCATTAAGAATTCTAAGAGAACTGTAAAAACGCCTCTTCAATGGTTCAAAATTATCTATCCAGGTCGACGCCACTACACGTCGCGTCAAGAGCACCCAGAAAGTTGAAATTTATAATGCCTTCGATTAGCATATTATCTAGAATTCTAGAAAGTTTTAAAAAAAGGTACTACTCGTATTTTAGCAGGTTACGAATAATAAACAAAGTGAATTTCATGTTATAGAGCTGTAGACTATAGAGAATAGCTAATTAG
>NW_007505517.1:0-255 GCF_000475195.1 Diaphorina citri
GGAGTGCAAGCAATAAGTTGACAAAGTTTTATAGCAATCGGATGAGCGGTTTGGCCAGGCATAAAGTTCGAACAAACAACAAACAAACACACACACATTCATTTTTATATTTTAGATTTTATTGATGGAAGGCGGGGCCTCATCATCCCCATGATTAGATAGGCTTGACATGCCTGAGAGCAGTTCGGATTATGTACTCACTAGCATTTGTAAACGAAGACATGAGCCATGTATAGACACTGATGGATTCCACAT
>NW_007505518.1:0-255 GCF_000475195.1 Diaphorina citri
ATTTCAGGATCAGAAAAGTCGAGTACAGACACATCATCTTCATCAGGCGGTCCACCAAACCCTACTGTATCTACTCGGAACTCTGTTATGCGTAGACTGCCCCCTCATAACAAAGGTAAGTCTTTTTCAACCCTCATAATTGCTTACAAAAATAATTTTCTGCGAGTAAGGGACCCCAAGTTCCTTAACAGAAAGGATACATTATTCCATTCTCTGTAAAGTTATCAGAACTGACTTCCTGTAGTGCTGATTCAA
>NW_007505519.1:0-255 GCF_000475195.1 Diaphorina citri
CGGTGCCAGCATGGTAGGTAAACATTGGTTGTTAGGATTATTGAGATATGTATTGGGAAAAATCCTACAGTTCTGCAGTGAGCACCAAAGTTGTGACATAATAACACAAAGAAACTGCATTTACATTTACATCCCCTCTTTCTTCTCTTTTATACTTACCACACGTTCTTGTGTTCTTGTGTCCAGATGGGACGTTTTATTTGCTCGGAGAAACGTGTGAGTTGATGTAATGTTCCTGAAAGTTGGTAAGTATCT
>NW_007505520.1:0-255 GCF_000475195.1 Diaphorina citri
AGAAGAAGCCAAAAGCGAAGAAAACGAAGACAAACAAAAATAAAATTAGAACACGAATAAGAGAACGAAGAAGGAGAACAAGAACATGCAGGAGAAGGAGAAAAGAAGAAGACGAAGAAGAAGAAAAAGAAGAAGAAGAAGAAGACGAAGAAGAAGCCGAAAATTAAGACAAAGAACACGAAGAACAAAACGAAGAACATGGAAATGAAGACCAAGTTTTGAAGATTCACTGAGAAGCTGAGAGCTATTAGGAAG
>NW_007505521.1:0-255 GCF_000475195.1 Diaphorina citri
CAGACGCCATTTCAGTTTCGAACCGATTCCGATGGCGCGCCATCTTGGATTTCCTATGGTTTAGTACAGACGCCATTTCAGTTTCCAAAAGGGAACCAGTTCCGATGGCGCGCCATCTTGGATTTCCTATGATTTAGTACAGGCGCCATTTCAGTTTCCAAAACAGAACCGATTCCGATTGCGCGCCATCTTGGATTTCCTATGATTTAGTACAGGCGCCATTTCAACTTTCAAAAGGGAACCGGTTCCGTTTCC
>NW_007505522.1:0-255 GCF_000475195.1 Diaphorina citri
GTACATTGTTTTATTTTATTTTTACGATCTCCTACGTTTTTACATGCTGGTTTTATTTCAGTATATGTACGTACTACACCTGGATATATCACAATAGGAAAATGGCCAATTTAGAATATTTTATTTGTTTTTTATTCAAAAAAGAAACGTTGTTGAATAATTTACACATTTTTTGCTACAATGAAAATGAGAAATTCCAATTTGTTTACATAAAGGAAGGGGAGGAAATTAGTTTGGAAACTTTCGAATTACAAA
>NW_007505523.1:0-255 GCF_000475195.1 Diaphorina citri
TTTGAAAAAAAAAAAAAAAAAAAAAAAGACTCTTCAAAGCAGAAATCAAGAGAGTTACAATTAAACGAATGATTTGTTAACGTACTGGCACTAGAAAAAGAAGAAGAAGAAAGAGGAGAAGGAAAAGGAGACAGAAAAGAAGGAGGAATAAGAGAAGGAAAGGAAGGAGAAGTAGAAGAACAATGAGGAGGGGTTTGAAAACGGGATTGGCATTATGCTTAACACAATTCAAATTAAAAAAAAAAAAAAAACTCA
>NW_007505524.1:0-255 GCF_000475195.1 Diaphorina citri
GTGGAAGAGCTCACGTAAGTGAGAACCCTGCCACTTAAAATAAAGCCATAAAAAAAATAAAATAAATGCTTGTCACAAATGTCGTTCCCCGCTTAATATACTACGCTAAATTTTATGACCTGACTTGGGCTCGAACCACCAACCTCCAAATTCAAAGTCCACTGTGCTGTGCTAACCACTGCACCACTGAGGTTGGTAAAAAAAAAAAAAAAAAAATCCTCCCATACTTCCTTCTCCACAGTTGGACGAGAAGGT
>NW_007505525.1:0-255 GCF_000475195.1 Diaphorina citri
TAATGTATTCTGAAAGGTAACACCCAGATCCTTTTTTGATTCGACTCGATTTATAACAGAATCATTTATTTTATAACTATATATGCTTCTAGATCTTTTGGTTGTGATGGTCATGACATCACATTTCTTTATACTGAATTGAAGTTGGATCTCCTTCAGCCATGTGTCCACAGCACTCAAATCCTCCTGCAGCAGACGACTCTCGCTTTCATTTGATATTACACGATATAACTTGAAGTCGTCCGCATACAGAAG
>NW_007505526.1:0-255 GCF_000475195.1 Diaphorina citri
GGAGACCCCAATGGGAATCCTGGGAGGGGCCCATTTTCTGAGTGAGATCTACAGTTCATTGGACCGCTAGTCGACTATGTTTGGACAAACCTTAAGATACCTGCCAAGAAGCCACTTCTCTAAAAGCTATGCGCCCAAAGAAATAAGCAAAAAAATTGGTAATAAAATAAGAGATAATGTGAATTTTTGAAAACCGAAATTAAAGTATGATATGAAGAAAAAAATTGAGGATGAGAAGAAGGCGAAGAAGAAAAG
>NW_007505527.1:0-255 GCF_000475195.1 Diaphorina citri
AGGTGCATAGGTACTGATTTTCTTTAACCACGATTGAACAAACTACGGGCTAAAAAATTCCCGGAGCTAACATTTTTTCCTCCAGAATACAAAGATAGTTTTCTTTGTCAGTATATTGCCAATTAGAAAACTTGTTGCTTCCGCGCTTTTATCATTACTTTTATGGCATCTACGTATACTTGAGTCCCCACCGCTAACATTTCATGATTATGGTAATTGTATGGAATTGAATTGCGCATTTAAAGTGGAGTAGAT
>NW_007505528.1:0-255 GCF_000475195.1 Diaphorina citri
CCCGCGACCTAGCACGTGTATTACTTACCAAGGGGAAGAGGCGGTAGGATTTCCCAGTAAGGTGGCAGGATGACTGTATAGTGCGGACGTGCAGTGCCTGGCTGAAGACCGAGTGGATGTCCTGAAAACATATAGGAAACAGGTAACATGACTAAAATGTAATGATAAAGCAAAAACAAACAGGATTAAGGTGTGTTCAAACATAGTCGACCGGCCGTCAATCGACGATGTGAATCTATCCTACCTTGGTGGTGT
>NW_007505529.1:0-255 GCF_000475195.1 Diaphorina citri
CACAAATTTATGATTTTATGATAGGTAGGCGCTTAGCGGTAAGGCTGCTTTTATTTAGAACAGTGAGCAATTTGTTTAATATCTTTTTCACTGGAAATAAAATTTGGGTGAAGATTTATGGGAGCTCCTTTTTCTTCTTCTCTCTTCCAAAATGGGCAATGAGCTCAGGAATACGTGGTAGGCACCTTTTTCCTTATCTAATAATAAAATCCACCTAATAATAATAATAATAATAATAATAATAATAATCCGCAT
>NW_007505530.1:0-255 GCF_000475195.1 Diaphorina citri
AGACCTTGACAATTTCTGCTCAGCCAACTTATTGGACTCATCCTTAATGCCCGTCCACTAATGGTGCCAAAAAAGTATGTATAGGTATGTATGTCCTATAGAAATATTTGCCTTCGAAGGTACTTACTAGTGCAAAGGTATACACTAGTACTGCACATAGGTACTTTTCGTCAATGGTGGGAATTGGGAATCGAACCCGGGATCTTCAACATATAGCAAGGTAATCTAAGTATCTAAGACATTTCCGTTCTTTTC
>NW_007505531.1:0-255 GCF_000475195.1 Diaphorina citri
CGATGGTGGGATTCGAACCCGGGACCTTCTGCATGGCAAGCAAGCGCGTTACCACTGGACCAACCGTGCCCCCTATACCCTATATTTATTTTAGTATAGTAAAATCTTTAGTAACCTATGGTGAAAAATGTTTTTATTCGTTCGGCGAGAAACTACCCACTTCCTCACAATAACCTCACCCAGCCTGAGTGGAGCCAGCGAAAACCAGCAACAAGTGATTGATCAGATGGTAAACCATCTGATTTTTGTTGACAG
>NW_007505532.1:0-255 GCF_000475195.1 Diaphorina citri
GTATATTGGGAAAATAATATTATTAGTGGATGTGCTAATACTCTCATTTAGGGAATAGGCTGCGTACAGAATTATCGATGGATGTGCAAGATTTCCTGGGTCATGTGCCCCAGGCAATTCTCAAAATCCTATCTTCAATATATCAGTAAATCTTCCTTCCTCTTCCCTTAATTTTTTCTTGTAGATATCAGACGCTAGTACTTGGTTAGTATTGGTCACATCGTGTAGTTCGTGCTGGTACAATATCCTTCGCAT
>NW_007505533.1:0-255 GCF_000475195.1 Diaphorina citri
GAAGTCCATGGCGCTAATCACCAATCTGCACTACACCACTCGGATTAGTCTCTCCTGAACGTATAAAGGAGTAAGGATTACCACAATTTTCACGATTCTAGTCAATGTACAGGCAAAAAGTGCACAATATTGTAAATGTATTTCAATGTGTTATTGATGATTTTATGTGTGTTGTCTATTTCAGATGGATGGGATAGGTTGGATACGGAGTTAAGATGAGTCTGCCCATGTCATGCTATAAGGATCTTCTAGCTA
>NW_007505534.1:0-255 GCF_000475195.1 Diaphorina citri
GTTAAAACTGTTCTGTACGACACCTCTGATACAGACTATATGAGAACCAGATACAAGCAACAGATCTGGGATGAGATCGGAGAGCTCAACATAATATTTAAAAAAGAATTTGCCATATTTAAACACAAAAAAAACTTTTTCAAAATACGTAGGTAACAGGTACCAACACCTAGAAAACTATCCTCGTACTGAGAGACTGCTCATCAATGTGCGCTGTAAACTGTGTCACACAGTTCCAATTTTCCTAAACTGCAC
>NW_007505535.1:0-255 GCF_000475195.1 Diaphorina citri
AACAGGTGAGTCTTAGAAGAAAGTTCACATGCTGTTTGACCAGCGTGTTAAGTAATCGCCTGACTTCAACTAATGGTTTTAAAAGTGACTGAATTGAACTGGTGGCAATTATGGAAGTTGTACCGCCAGAAGCTCTGATATCCGGGAGGCAGACCAATTTCTCCATCGAAAGTTAAAGCAGGATGTAAGCCATTGGTTCTATCGATATGGGACCTTCAATCGATTCAACTGATTTAACCTCTCATGTGAAATGAA
>NW_007505536.1:0-255 GCF_000475195.1 Diaphorina citri
ATTTTATCCTAAACAGATAAGGTTTGTTCTCGGAACGGCTGACTTTCTCCTATCCTGTCGTCCGTCTCTCTTCGATGTCGGGACGATAACACCTTGGCAGTTCCCTCTGTCAAACCTTTAAAAAATACAATAACCGAAGAGAAAATTTCAGGTTTACCCGGTTGTCATTCAGAAAATACTCGACTTACGAAACTTTTCTCCAGATAACTCATTTTCAGTCTCACAAGTTTGATAAATGATTGAAACATGCAAATA
>NW_007505537.1:0-255 GCF_000475195.1 Diaphorina citri
GGACATGACTTCTGCTTAATTACCTAAATTTTTATTGAAGATTCATTTAATTCATTGGCTTACCAACATACACTATGAACATGAGTCATTAACTTTTATGTGATATCACTCATTTACCTATGATCTCTGGATTGGATAACTTTTAGGTCTGATAGGTTTTCTGGAACCTGTGGACCATTTGTGGAGGGGTCTAATCATTTTTTATCTGTCATGGTTTTACCTGACAGACAAACATGCATAGTTGGTATTTTCCTA
>NW_007505538.1:0-255 GCF_000475195.1 Diaphorina citri
TTGGATTTTTCACAACTTTTTACGTAGGAATCGACCTTTTATTCATAATTTTTACCCAACTGCAACTGCTCCATTGATGCAACAGTGCCTTTAAAATGTATTCACATTTCACACAGAGGAAACTTTTTTGTGTAACACAAGCAACAATCCTTGTAGACATATCTTTAAAAAGGACCTAACTTAACCCTTAAGTTCATACCGTATCACATATGATACATGAACTTCTCGGTACCACTGCTGCGATCTGTTAGACTT
>NW_007505539.1:0-255 GCF_000475195.1 Diaphorina citri
ATAGAGCGATCAGTGTGTGAACTATGAAATGTGAAATGTGAATGAGTGAATGGATCTCGTTCTTATAATATAAGATTGCTCAACCTAAATTCACTTGTTGAGTTCAAGAACCACTTTTCAAAACATTGTAGGTACTCGTAAATTGTAATAGTATATCCATTATCCATACCCACCTCCGAGCTCCATCTGAACAGAACTTGGCAATTGCATGTCCATTCTATTCTGTTCATTTTAAAACTTGGTGTAGTTGATTAA
>NW_007505540.1:0-255 GCF_000475195.1 Diaphorina citri
CCCAACTACGGCAAAGAAATATCAACGGTGCAACTATAGTAACTACTTATACCATATGCAAGTATTGAAATGTCAGTCAATTCAATATTAATGACCAATAGACCGATGTTATTGGAAGTGCCAATAAAAGGCATAAATTTATGACCCTAATGAGGTGCTTAATACCAATGGTGAGACTTCTCCCAGCAGTCTAGACTAGAACTTTTATGAGACACATTTTGTTCATCTTGAGCACCTAGAAGAGGAAGACTCTAC
>NW_007505541.1:0-255 GCF_000475195.1 Diaphorina citri
CATGTTCATGCCTTCTAAGTATCATGTACTGTAAACTGTTTTATTTATAATTCAAACTGCTCTTTTCTTCTTTTGACCGCTGTACAATGTACTTGGGACTGTAGTCTGTACTTAAAACTTGAGGGGTGAGTATCGTATAATGTACAGGGTAGAAATGTAATCTTGGGGTCCCTCGCTCGCGTCAGAACTTGGCAAAAAAATGTCATATCAAATAGGCAATAGCTCGAGCATCCTGAACCTGTTACCCTCTGGAAA
>NW_007505542.1:0-255 GCF_000475195.1 Diaphorina citri
GGATTCGAACACGATACCTCCCGACTCCACGCGACAATCCACGCATGTCCGATCCGATTTGTCTGCAAAACGATAAAAGTAATTACGATTTTTAGGACATTAGTGTTGTCGTTTATGGATCTGAATGTAGTGTGTGCATATGTTCCACTTAAATAACTACGCCGACCCTATGTCAATAGGCTAGGAAGAAGAAGAGAAGAGTATTGTCATTTCCAATGAACTACCTATTGAAAACGACGTTATGTTCCTTACAAA
>NW_007505543.1:0-255 GCF_000475195.1 Diaphorina citri
CAAAAAACGCTGCAACTCATCGAAAAAAAAAGTTATCACTGCAGTTCAAACGCTGGAAGATAGAGCGCACCACGTTCTGTTCAAAAAACCGTTTTACGCAAAAAGGGCAAAAAATCCATATTTCCCTTTTTGCACCCAGCTCCTCAAATGTAGTCACAGATACCACCAACCTCGTCCAACTTTTGCAAGAAAATCTAAGAAATTCTTCCTTCAACCGTTCATCAAGAAATTCACATTTATAAAATTTACTGTAAA
>NW_007505544.1:0-255 GCF_000475195.1 Diaphorina citri
TTGATAGAGGGAACTGTAACAACGGAGGTCCTACTGTCCCGAAAGCGGAGATCAGAGGAAGACAGGATAGGAGAAAGCAATCCATTCCGAGAACGAACCTTATCCCTTCAGGATAAAATTCGCCCCGCACGGGAATCGAACCCGCGACCTAGCGCTTACAAGGCAGACGCGCTACCAACCAAGCTAACTAGGCTGGCAATTTTGACTTTGGTGAACCAATTCTGTTTTTTTTTTTTTTTTTTTTTTTTTAAGACC
>NW_007505545.1:0-255 GCF_000475195.1 Diaphorina citri
AAAAAAAAAAAAAAAAAAAAACCACTTGGGTTTTTGACAGTTTCGCCAGTTACGGCATCGTCAGTGCGGTAAATGGCGAAACTCTCAAAAGGCCAATTGGCTCAATTGGCCACGCTATGCCATTTGTGGCGAAATGGCCATAAGAGACTAAAAAATAAATATTGTAAAAAAAAAATCAAGCTTCATTTTGGTTATTAGGCTGTTGTTTCGTATTTTTTGTAGAGAAAAATAAACGCTGTTGACCAAAGCAATTAA
>NW_007505546.1:0-255 GCF_000475195.1 Diaphorina citri
TGAATAATGAGGTGTCAGAGAATCCACTGAATCTAGTAGATTATTTCAGCAAATCAGCAGACGTGTGTTGCTTTAGTTACTTGCTTACCACTCCAATAACTGCAATTGAAACTGGTGGCAATCAATGGCATGCTTCTCTTGTTTGTGGACTTATTGAAACTAGAAATAAAACAGGGAGTAGAGCAGCTTAGTCTGGATGGGAGACTTTAAACAGGGAGTAGACCAGCTTAGTCTGGCTGAGGGACTTTGTGTTCA
>NW_007505547.1:0-255 GCF_000475195.1 Diaphorina citri
TATACGTACGTACCTTTTTAGCTCGTCCTTCCTTTATTATTACAATAGTAATAATAATAAAAAGGTATAGTGGACGGGCTATTCTATTCGCTTCGGTGTCGTCTGTGTGTCTGTCTGTCTGTTCCCATAGAAGGACTTATCCAAACCTGGTCGACCTATCCATCAAATTAAAGGTCTTTTTACCAGGAACACGAAGTGGTGGTGTAAATTTTGTCCAGAAAATCATAAAGCAAAAAAAAAAAAAAAAAAAAAAAT
>NW_007505548.1:0-255 GCF_000475195.1 Diaphorina citri
GCAGAGAACATTTTCAGATCATAAATATTGGTATTGGAAGAAGAAGAAGAAGAAGAAGAAGAAGAAGAAGAAGAAGAAAAAAGAAGAAAAACGGAAATTAACGGAAGAAGTGTGTTATGGTTAAGGCTGAAACCAAAGCCAAAGGTCAAGGCAAAATTCTTAAAGAATTTATCAGGTTATTCTTCTTTTGTTCTGAGAATTAATCAAATTTTTCTTCCGTTCTAAGGAATTATATCAGCTTTTTCTTCAGTACTG
>NW_007505549.1:0-255 GCF_000475195.1 Diaphorina citri
TCAACTTCTATTGTTCGTCCGTGATTGTGACTAACTGTGTTCCTCCCCCTTCTGTGTTCTATGTTCTCCCCTTGTTCCAGTGGTGGGATGATATGATGGACATATTCGATGGCGTAAGTATTCTGTTGTCTGTTGTTATAGTTGAATGTCCATCTCTATAATTAAGTATGTTTATAAATTAGACCAAGAAATATATGTTTATATTAGGCAGTGCAATAGCCCTATACTAAAATAGACGCGGCATACAAAAGATCA
>NW_007505550.1:0-255 GCF_000475195.1 Diaphorina citri
TTTAAAATTTCTTTAATAACACCAAGAAATGCTTGATCATACCAACCAATTACCAAAAGAAAGGGAGACAGAGGAACTATTCAGCCCCAATCCAATGTGCTACAAAAGATATAGCTCTTCATTTCAGTCAAACTGTCCATCACTCAAATAATGTCAATTGTATCTAGGTTGGAAATTTAGCTTTGTTTTGCGAGAGTAAATTATACCGTCGCTAGCCTTTTCCATTCGGTCGCCATGTTGGTCTTACTAAATACA
>NW_007505551.1:0-255 GCF_000475195.1 Diaphorina citri
TATGTAGTTCACAAATGTGACAAGGATGCAACAGAAAACGTTTAGTTGAGATAGGTGCTGCGCTTGGTGGTATTTTGATGGCTTTTGGACGGATTTCGACCGTTTTTTTGGCGGTTTTCAGCTATACCGACTAAACGGTTAGAGATATGGTAAAAGTCAGGGTAAAATAATACTCACATAAGCATCATTCAATAGGATAAGGAAAGTCGTGTGATGTTCACACCAGATTTTTTTACATAAAGCTAAATCAAAATT
>NW_007505552.1:0-255 GCF_000475195.1 Diaphorina citri
AGCATCGTTGAAGCTGATAAACGACTACACCGAGGAAATAAACATCAAAAGAGGAGTTCGCCAGGGATGTATCTTGTCGCCGCTTTTATTCAATCTCTACTCGGAGAACATCTTTAGCGAGGCCTTTGAAAACGGAGATGAAAAAGGAATATCAATAAATGGTGAAATAATAAGCAACCTGCGTTACGCAGATGATACTGTTGTCCTGACAAACTCAAGAAATGATCTCCAACACAATCTTGATAAAATAAACGA
>NW_007505553.1:0-255 GCF_000475195.1 Diaphorina citri
AACCCACCACCTTTTGCCTTTCTTAAAAACAGGCTTTTTTTCTTCTTCCCCTCTGCTCATGCTTCTCTTTCTTGTCTTGAATTTTCTCTTCTTTTGAGGCTTCTTCCTTCTTTCGCCCTAAGAGAGAAGTTTGTACCTTCGAAGCTCCTGCCATTATTTATGCTTTATGAAAAAAACATTAACAAGCTGGGTCCGTCCCTCCGGGAATTTTTTAGCCCGTAGTTTATTCGATCGTGATTAGAGAAAATCAGTACC
>NW_007505554.1:0-255 GCF_000475195.1 Diaphorina citri
TTTCAGCCTCTTTTTAACTGTACCAATGTTATCTGAGAAGTATGCTGTGTCTTTTTGGCAACTCAAATTTTGGCCAGTCCGTCAACATATTTTATTAATTATTTGGTCTTGCCATAATATATATGTCAAAATACATGAGACCTTGTTTAGACTGCTGGGGTAAAGGGACTTTTCAGTCCTATTCTATTCTAATTGTTTCTCTCTCACCTCTGGACTAACCTTGTCTCTATTAATTTTCAGAGATGACTGATCTCA
>NW_007505555.1:0-255 GCF_000475195.1 Diaphorina citri
TAATGTAAAATTAGCGTCATCAATTCATTCCGTTCAGATTAGATCACTCTAGTAGTACACTGAGTGACTCTGTGTGAGACATCTCACTAAAATGTTACTGTATACATAATTATGATAAATAATAACTGCTACTTTTTCATGAAAGGTCATATTTGTTTTTGTTGATATAATTCCCACTCGGAATTGTGCAATCGTTTATGGAAAAATCCAAATCCAATGAAGTCTTTATTGAAATTGACGGTAAATTTTTTCAGT
>NW_007505556.1:0-255 GCF_000475195.1 Diaphorina citri
ATACGGTAAACACTACCCACCAAGCCAACTAGGCTCTAGGCTGGCAGAAGAATTGGGAAACTACTTGATCCCCTAAGAGCTGTTTTAGGCGATGTCGATCGAAAATGTGGACGCTGCCTTAGGGCAGTCCTACCTTGTAGAGGTAGACGCGTTACCTTCCCAGCTAACTAGGCTGGTTTTTTTCTTCTTTTTCTGCATCTTCTTCTTCTTCTTCTTCTTCTTCTTCTTCTTCTTCTTCTTCTTCTTCTTCTTCTT
>NW_007505557.1:0-255 GCF_000475195.1 Diaphorina citri
ACAACGCCAAGGACTTGGGGGGTGCACCCAGTGATTCGTCACTGATACAAAGTGCACTCAAGGACAGGAGAAATGACGCCCCAAACACAGCTGGATCTTTTGTTATTTTCTTCTCAGTGGTGATTTTCAAGTAGTGCTTTCTAGTCTTCCCCCCCTCCTAATATTTTCCAATGTGTTGTTAGGGACTACATTGGAAATATTGAAAACAGTCTCCATTCCAATCCTAATGGACGTGCCGACACTGGTATGCTAAGT
>NW_007505558.1:0-255 GCF_000475195.1 Diaphorina citri
TTGACGAGAAATCCGACAAGCAAATGAAAGAGATACTTTTGGGGGCATTGAAGTTTAGGGACCTGGCAATGAAACAACTGCAACATCAACATTAGACTCGTGTGGTCTGTGTCGTAATATGTCCTTAGTATGTAACTCATCAGGTGGGCGAGAAAGAAGGCACAATATTTCCCTTTTAGGCGCTCAGATAACGAAGGTACCTCACAAATTTCCCTAATTTAGAAAGTTATCAGACCTGAAGGCATATACAAAAAG
>NW_007505559.1:0-255 GCF_000475195.1 Diaphorina citri
CGTGGGTCAAGGTCTTCGCGAGACTCGGGATTCAGGGTTCGCTGAATCGAGGTTATCATTAGCACGTCCCGACTGTTTAACAACTGCCCAATTTCAATATCCGAATTTTAGGTTCTCCAATGTGCACTGTGCTGTCCTTTAGGTTGTCCAATTTCAATGGTCCAAGTTTGAGTTGGTAAATTTCAAACAATACTTTCCATTTATTTATACAATAATAATTCAATAACAGGTATTATTATAATAATAATAATAATA
>NW_007505560.1:0-255 GCF_000475195.1 Diaphorina citri
TGGGCCTCTTCGTCGGAGTACTCACGCTGACCGGTAAGGGTTAAAGTAGTGCTGAAACAAAATCCTGAAAATCCCGAGGGACGGTGATTATAATTATAAAATAAGAAATTTGGTAGAGGGAACTGTAACAAGTGAGATCTTATAAAGGGCCGTATTTAGGGACCGAGAGGGTGCGGGCTTTCATTCTTCTCCTTTACTATGGGCTGAATTCCGGAAATTTAGAGCATTACCCCCTTTACATCAATATTTGGACTC
>NW_007505561.1:0-255 GCF_000475195.1 Diaphorina citri
CATGTGTCCCCAACAGTCACAGATTTGTCAGTTCACACCATTTGTCAGTAAATGAGCAAATTGAAACAAATTAGCTCCCAAACACCAGTCTAGCACCATACAAATTACAACCACAGACTCAACACATACCAAATCACTAACAGAGTCCAACAAATACCAAATTACTAACATACACCAAATCAGTGGCGTAGCGTGGTCTAAATTCAAGTGTAAGGCGTGTAGGGTACTAATTTCCATCATCCATGCTCTTCATGG
>NW_007505562.1:0-255 GCF_000475195.1 Diaphorina citri
CAAAATTGTTTGTCAGCATGAGTCTGTCGATCCGGGTGTTGGCCTGCAGTGCCTGCACACATGTTCTTGTTATTACATAACAATGGATGTCGGCCCAACATTGATGGTTCTAGTTGCTGGTTCCAGCGTTGGTTTGAAGGTGTCATCGTATGTTATGTACATTTTGATCATGCTGTTTTGTAGTTTCGTTTTCTGTTGGTCCTGGAATCGTATGTTACTCGTATCTTAATCGTATCGTATTCGTATGTTACGACT
>NW_007505563.1:0-255 GCF_000475195.1 Diaphorina citri
TGAATTGATTTGAATTTTACTGTAGGTATCATAACATATAACGTATGATGGTACTTCGTTGGAAGTCAATGTAGTCGGTTTGTTATGCGATAGGTCTTGAATGGATACCTAGTCCAATTTTGATGAAATTTGACAGCACAGCTAACAGCTCACTTGCAAAAAACTCATATAAACCTGGAAGATATTTTCCTTTTTAGTTTTTGAGCTTTTGAGGATTCCGTGGGAATTGGGAATCCTTTGACCGTTTTACGAAAA
>NW_007505564.1:0-255 GCF_000475195.1 Diaphorina citri
CATTGACCCTCGCCGAGACCACAGACCATTGCAGAAAGAATACTCAGCTCAATTTCTTGACTTCCAGCAAAGGACGGTGCTATGGTCAAGGCTCCGTTGAGAACGCTTCTATTCATTAGCACAGTTTATTTTCTCTTGGTTCGGTTCTAGGCGAGGGTGCGATGGTTGGTTCTCCGTTGTGGACGCCTACTAATTCTACTAAAGCTGTATACAGCCCTGATTAGGGGCCCGTGTTATCTACATACATTCTCAGAA
>NW_007505565.1:0-255 GCF_000475195.1 Diaphorina citri
AAAATTATGGAAACTGAAAGGAGAAGGAGTCAAAGAAGAAGACCATAAAATTTAAGAAGACGAAAAAGAAAGAAGAAGGACGAGTCAATAAAGAAGGAGAAGAAGGAGGAGAAGAAGAAGAAGATGAAGAAAACAAAACGCGCTATAACGAGATGAGACAGTGGTAAACATTGTCCCTGAAGAATTGGAAGATACCTACTAGAGTGTCAAAGATAAAATCCCAACACTATTACAAAAAATCCCATACCCCCCAAA
>NW_007505566.1:0-255 GCF_000475195.1 Diaphorina citri
CCTTCTCTCTTCGATTTCGGGACGATAAGACCATAGCAGTTAAAGTTCCCTCTGTCAAACCTCTTAAAAAAAAAAGTCTCTCTCTTCATAGACCTTAACCTACCTCGGCGTTGTTAGTGGTCAAGACGCTCGCCTGGTAATCAGGAGGGCATGGGTTTAATCCCAACCGATGAGATGTATGGAATTTTATCCTCAACATTGTTTGAGAATTTGAGCACAATATAATCTAATAGCAGCTTACTGCTGAAGTAAAAG
>NW_007505567.1:0-255 GCF_000475195.1 Diaphorina citri
GTCAAACGTTTGACCTGAAACGTTGCGAGTTGGAACCCATTGCTGTCGGAACTCACAGCATGAACGATTTCTTGACACCAGAGATTAGGTCACTAGGAGACCTTTTCCGAGGGTTGTATGGTGACTTCTACATATCTGGATATTCGACCCGTATGTTTTACAACTTCTACACTACTAGCTGGGTGTTATCTGATAGCAACAGCTACAGTTTCTTCTATATTGGGTATGAGTATAACTACTCGTAGAGTTTCCTCT
>NW_007505568.1:0-255 GCF_000475195.1 Diaphorina citri
TAGGTGATCGTGACTTGTTCCTGTCTCTCATATACGATGCCAAACAAACCATGTCCTTCTCCAAGATGACCGATTACAGTTCGACCAAATCCAACGATCCACGGGACAAGTAAGTTTTCTGTTACGCTTTATAATAACTCTGAATATTCTTAATCATCACGAGAGTTTTTATTTGCGGACTGAATCACACAGTATATTCTCTTTTCTCAAAATCACTTTGTCGAGTTTCTTCGTCTTGAGCTATCAGATAAAAAT
>NW_007505569.1:0-255 GCF_000475195.1 Diaphorina citri
ACTTATCCAGGTTTCCCAGTTAAAAAGTGTCCCACTTAGAGAGGTTGCCATTTTTTTATTCCCACTTACTTACTTTAGTTTCCGTGTCCAGCTCGTTCGTCAAATCTTGGCCATCCAGAAAGAGAGCTGTCATCCACTTATAGAGGTAAATGTGAACAATGGTTTGGAGGAAGAGGTATATGCTATGCTTTCCTACAAATTCCCACTTACAGAGGTCCGCTGAAGGCTCCGGACCTAGGAAAATGGCAACCTTTC
>NW_007505570.1:0-255 GCF_000475195.1 Diaphorina citri
ATAAATACGATGATTGAGTAAATGAAAGACTTGTAATACCGTGATACCCACAAAGTTGTGAGAAAGCTCTCTGCTTTAACACAAAGATACCATGATTTGATTTGATTTCGTATTGGTGGTTGAACTATTAGTCTTTTGGATCTAAGATCTAAATGTGGAATATCAGCTTGATTTTTTGGTTCCATAATGATAATATCAACTTTGCTATTGGTTCCCCATAATATTAGCTGTGTTATTGTTTTCCAGGTGCTTCCC
>NW_007505571.1:0-255 GCF_000475195.1 Diaphorina citri
TGTGTGGAGGGAGAAATTAGGCATAAGAATTGTAAATAAATTATTCCATTAAAACATGAAAGGTTTGGTACGGATAAGCCAACAAAAGGTGCCGCACACCCAAAAATACGCTGAATAATTCCAAAGTATTTGCTATGCAGCAGGTGCCTACTATTGTTCAAAGTTCAAAGTAAGGCAGTCGCACGTAACCATGGAAGCAACCTGGACCACCAGCAGATCCACATACTGCATATAGGTTATAGCTCCCCCCTTTGA
>NW_007505572.1:0-255 GCF_000475195.1 Diaphorina citri
AACTTTCGTTCTTCTTTTTTCCGCCCATAACTTTCATTTTTCTACCTGTCAGAGGTGTACAAGGGAGTTAGACGAGTCAACATTAAATATTTAAAATATTTTTCACTTTTCTCAAAAAAGCCGGGAAAACATTCGAACAATTTTATTTCCCGGCAAAGGAAAATTAAATTTGTTTAGAGAGCCGAGGCTCCCTGATGAATGTTTAGCATGCGTGCTACTTTTGCTGCTTGGGTTGTTCAGGGGGTTTTATACCTA
>NW_007505573.1:0-255 GCF_000475195.1 Diaphorina citri
TCATAAATAATAATTTTTATTGATATCTTTATCTTCCATAGTGATAACTTTACCATGATCGTGTTCATCAACAGATCTTTTATAAAACATGATGGCTCTTATCGGAAAGATTTGATGACATTCAGCACGCTATCTTTTATGGTCAGTAAACGGTTTATGGATGTGGAATTTCACGAAGTTGTCCATCAACCAATCAATCAATGTTTTAATGAAAGAGTTTCTGGGTTTTCTAGTCCATGTAAACAAGTGAGACTT
>NW_007505574.1:0-255 GCF_000475195.1 Diaphorina citri
AACGTAGCTACGCCTCGCCTCTGCTTCGCGTATTATCGCTTTAGGGCCCCGTGCCAAGCTAACAAATCAGATACTAATATGCTGAATAGGTACATAATACATAATCATACATACTATTTTGCTAGGTACATATATATTAAAGTGTTTATGTTTCGTTTAGAAAAGAAGACATCATATTTTATCTTGACAGTATTGTGATTTTCCATGCGGATTTCGTCATAAGTTTTTGACATTCGATGAATCTAACTAGGTGAC
>NW_007505575.1:0-255 GCF_000475195.1 Diaphorina citri
AATGCTTGTTCCAACTTGGTGAGAAGATCCAAACTTGAGTTCAACTCGTCAACTTGAAGAGGTCCTTGCAACTTGGCAGGACGATTGCGAACATTGTGAATGAAGCGCAGAACGTAAGCAAAAACACGTTGAACTTTGGAAAGTTTGGAGTACTTCTGAAATGAATCATGAAGATCGTTAGAAGATTCAGCGGTAGCGGAGTCAGTGACAACCAAAGTCTTGACACTCTTTTTCAATTCAGGTACTTCATTGACA
>NW_007505576.1:0-255 GCF_000475195.1 Diaphorina citri
TTTTCATAAAGAGTTGAAATTGATCATTTTGATCTTTTTGATCACGAGCTTTCAAAGAGTGGGAAGTGAAAAAAGAAAAGTTTGTGCCCCACCATTTTAAGGTGCCATTCCAGCATTTGAATTTCAGAATCACAATACCTATGCCATCAAAGTGATCTTCTGCGTCTACAAGAGACTAATGATAATATCACTACCTGTTTAGTTGGCCAATAAGACACAAGCTCTAAGCAAGTGAGTTCAAATCGGAGCACATGG
>NW_007505577.1:0-255 GCF_000475195.1 Diaphorina citri
TTGAAATCTCTCTCCTTTCTCCCCTCGTTCTCGGGACACGGCTCAAAACTTCAGGAGTAATTTCAAAACTTCCTAAAAAGCTTCCATTTTGACAAATTTCAGCGTAAATTGTACCCTTTCTTTGACTGGACTAATTTACTTTGTTCGCTATAGTCACTTGGTAACTTCGCAATACTTGTGTATCTTTCATATCTAGGTAGGGGATGTTTACATTGTTAACTCATCAGAAAAGTAATACATTTCATTGTTCTATTT
>NW_007505578.1:0-255 GCF_000475195.1 Diaphorina citri
TTATAATCTTATTTATTAAGTTTCTAATACCTACATATACTTTTCTATTACGTGGCTTTCAAGTAATCTTGTAAATAACTTTACGATCTATGATCGATTTCTTTGAAATTTTTTTGCTCTTTTGAAAACATATGTCTGATTTAATTATCTTGAAATCCATTTATTCAGTGAATTAATTTTTTTTATATTCAGTGGGTTTCCGTATAGGTACCTACCCATTTCAAGTTGTTGTCTCACCATTTCAAATTGTGAAAC
>NW_007505579.1:0-255 GCF_000475195.1 Diaphorina citri
TGAGCGGGTGGGGTGGGGGTTCGAATCCCACTGTTGTCTTTTTTTTTACATAATTTTATCATTTAAAAATATTTTTTTTGGATAGTCATAGTTACTTTTTTCATAATTTTAGTTGAAAAAAAAAATATATATATAAAATAAAATAACATAAAAATATGAAACATGATTTTGATAAGATGATAATTTTAAAAGTTGGTTAGGCCTTAGGACCAGTGCTACGTGTGTAGGGATAGCAATCCCGCAGGCTTTTGAATC
>NW_007505580.1:0-255 GCF_000475195.1 Diaphorina citri
CTCTAGCAGCAGAATTCTATTCAAATATAGGCTGGACGCGGAGCGGAGCGGCGCTTTGAACTCTTGACGTTTGCGCGCCTCCCGGCAAGTTTGATTCCCAAGAGCTACCTATAAGAAAGGCCTTCATCTTTTGCAGTGAGAAATGAAGGTACAATTTTACCAATAACCAATAACAAAAACTGGAAGGAGACCATTCCCTACCTGACACCATCCACGGAGCCATCGTTCTTCCCCAGTGGATCATCCAGTTCTACA
>NW_007505581.1:0-255 GCF_000475195.1 Diaphorina citri
AAGACTTAACTCGAAAATTTCTCAAGATAGAAACGGAGACAAACCTGATTCTCACTATAAACTTATAGCATCACCGTTCATATTATCCCACAGCATAACGTATTAAGTGTGATATCCTAGGATATTACCAGGAGCACAGAGTGGCAACACAAATTGATGTAATGTTATAAATATGAGATGAGATGAGGGTACCTCATCTTAACTTGGCGGGCATATTTTATTCATATTCTCATCAATGGAAATGGGGGGCGGGAA
>NW_007505582.1:0-255 GCF_000475195.1 Diaphorina citri
TCGTTCGCGTCTTATGTACTCATCCTCGCAGCCATTCATCCTCTCCAACCGGTTGTCAAGACATCTGAAACAACACACGTGTGATAATGTAGCTCTCAAACAGCTTAGGTACCTATAGTACCTACAACAATAACCCTTTTCTATGAATGAGCCAAAATGAATCCAAAGAAAGACAATCGAATCGTTCCCAAGAAGAACGGCCTATGTGAAAATTTTCGATTTTTTTTTATTTTTTAGTTGGGGCCTCTGTGATCT
>NW_007505583.1:0-255 GCF_000475195.1 Diaphorina citri
ATTGAAGTCAACTTTCATCAGGCATTCAGGCTAACAAACTTGAATCACTTCGGTAGAAAAAGAATTGAAATAAACCTTGTTTATCCTGCTTGAATGAGCCTCGAAATATGCTTTGCCCTAAAAAGGTCTAAAAAAGGCCTTGTTTATTTATTTTAGGAGTTAAAGATTACAATAGGCCTTGATTGATAGGTACTGGTATAATGGTAGAGCTTTCACTGTAACTATGCGGCCCCTCTTGATGATTCATCCCCGCTT
>NW_007505584.1:0-255 GCF_000475195.1 Diaphorina citri
ACATTGAATGGGTGGACATTGTAGATACCTACTTATTTTATGCGTTCATATTCTATTAGAGAAGTCATACCTGTAGGTATCTGAGATCTGAGCCAAATTGTTATTTAATCTGTTATACAACGCGTTCAACAGGTTTGCATGGGAGTATTGTTTTTGTAATGGGTTCAAAACCTCAAATGGTTCAAAAATTGGGATCTTGATTTATCATCAGTATACTCGTAGGTACTTGAACCATGCCTTTCCTTGGGTACCGGC
>NW_007505585.1:0-255 GCF_000475195.1 Diaphorina citri
TATGCCCATCTCTCTCTCACACACACTCACAGTATTTCTCTCACTCACTCTATAATGGAGCAGTTGCAAATGGGTAAAAATTATAGATAAATCGTCGATTCCTATGTAAAAAGTTGGGAAAAATTCAAATCCAAGGTCAAAACTCCGAAAAAATAACTATAAAGGTTGAAAATTCAATTTTTATTTTCCGTTCTAATGAAAGAGTTCAAAGATGTGTGACGCCAGACTTTACGCAGTTGTTTTTTTTTCGTCCGC
>NW_007505586.1:0-255 GCF_000475195.1 Diaphorina citri
AAGATTTGAAAAACGGCCAAAAATTGACCAACATAGAGTTACAGACCCTATGGTAAATGTCAGGAATTTAATGAGGCTTGAGAACTTTCATCACAAGATAAAAGCTTTCAAACAGTCAAGAAAAAAACTGCACTCAAATTCGACAGAAATCTCAAGCTTGCCAAATAGAAAGCTAATAATGGAAAATGTTACAGTTAAAAAATGCCAACTAAATCAGATCGACAACATGGAATTTACAAAGCAAATTCACACCCA
>NW_007505587.1:0-255 GCF_000475195.1 Diaphorina citri
ATCTCACTGCCTATCCTGAAGCCCCTCTAGCCCTTACCGATCTTCTACGTATCATCACATCTTACATTCACAAAGGCTTTGGTGAGAACGTATGTAATACTTACGCCTTTGCAACTACAATATTTACACAGTGTTAGGAATATGACTAGTCAAACGTTCAGGATGTGTTGGTGAGAAGCGAGGATTTAAAATGTCTTTCCACCTCGCTGCTTTGTACAGGGTCAAACAAGTTTTTGTTGTTGTAGCAGTGACGAC
>NW_007505588.1:0-255 GCF_000475195.1 Diaphorina citri
ATTGAAATTATTTGAAATAAAATATTATACATATGGGTATATTATATAAAAAAAATAATAATTATTTGCATAAAAAAACCACTTCATTTGCAATGATTTGTTAACAAAAGAAGTAAATATGTAAAGAATTACATCAATTAATAATAAAATAATGTCTTCAAAATAATTGTAAAAAAAAATAATAAGGAAAAAATAAATACCTAGGTAGGTACCTACAAAAAAAAAAGTCACGATCTGAATAGAGTGCATGTGAAT
>NW_007505589.1:0-255 GCF_000475195.1 Diaphorina citri
AGGAGTAAGAATAACTAAAAATTTCACGATTCTAAGCAATGTACAGACAAATCTACAATTTTATTTATATAGATGAACCCACTAGTTATTATCTACCTACCTACTGAAATTCTGGGGGGACAATATCAAATCAATACCTACATATTATTAGGTAAATTCAATCAAAAGAGCAGTAAAAAAATCTTATATTATAAAAACAAGAACTCATTCACATTTCACACACTGATCGCTCTATCTCCAGAACCACAACACCTA
>NW_007505590.1:0-255 GCF_000475195.1 Diaphorina citri
CTGTACGTATAAGTACAAGTAGTGCTTTTTTTGTCTGGCTGAGGGACGTTAAACAGGGAGTAGACCAGCTTAGTCTGGCTGAGGGACGTTCAACAGGGAGTAGATCAGCTTAGTCTGGCTGAGGGACGTTCAACAGGGAGTAGACCAGCTTAGTCTGGCTGAGGGACGTTCAACAGGGAGTAGATCAGCTTAGTCTGTCTGGGGGACCTTAAACACTAAACAGGGAGTAGACCAGCTTAGTCTGAGCTCCCATGG
>NW_007505591.1:0-255 GCF_000475195.1 Diaphorina citri
ATAAATAGGTAACCTACTTACTTGAATATAAAAAAAAAATCTCAAAGTTTCAAATTCTCGTTTTGTTATTCCATAAAAGCCACAGGTAAAAATAATATACCGAGGCGTTGGGTAAGGTAGGGGGGGCGTAAAAAAATGAGAATATGCCCAAAGGGGGCGCCATGCAAAAAAAGTTTGAGAACCACTGATCTAAGATCCAACGAAAAAAGGATAAAACCTGCCCCTGGAGGGAATCGAACCCGCGGACTCTATTAT
>NW_007505592.1:0-255 GCF_000475195.1 Diaphorina citri
TGATCTCCACATACCAAACATCCCTACTCAAAGTTCCACTTTATGTAAACACTACCTACGTAGGTACCTACCTATGTATGTAGGTACTAGGTACCTGCCTATGTAGGTACCTATCTACCTACCTATGTAGGTACCTACCTATATAATAATAATAGTGCTTATTTATACTGCTCGCATAGGACTGATAAGTCCCTTTACTCCAGCTTACTATTATTGTGGTCAAATTCTCAAATTATATTGAGGATAAAATTCCAT
>NW_007505593.1:0-255 GCF_000475195.1 Diaphorina citri
AATAGGAAGGCCTTATTGTTAAAACCCTCGGGCCTGATGCAGACTGAAAACGTCCCTGTTTCGCATATCACTCATTGTAGGTTTAGGTTTGTTTCTAATTCCACATAAGGGGGTTAAAGATAATGATGTTTGTAACATTATGTATGCGTAGGTATAGGTATACCTATTACCGGTGTGCAGGTAACTTATTCACCTTAATGTATACTTAGGCCACAGGTAGGTATAGGCGGACTAGATGAGTAGGTAGTAAGCAGG
>NW_007505594.1:0-255 GCF_000475195.1 Diaphorina citri
GTGAACCTGGAGCGAATTTATCATCTTGGTGCGATGGAAAAGAAAATCATGTACCCGCCGGCATTTGACCATGTGGTCCCATCGGAGCACTTGAGTTAAACTACGACGAGGCTGGTGAGAAAGTTTCTGTCCTTATGGCTTGGATTACGGGAGAAGGCAGTCCAGTTATACTGCATGGCTTCGTGTAAAAACTACCTAGTTCCCAGGGACAAAATTTGTTTCTTAGGACATATTTTTTAATATTATTATCATTTT
>NW_007505595.1:0-255 GCF_000475195.1 Diaphorina citri
AAAAAACCCTACTTTTGGGAAATTGAGTTTAAAGATTTCAATCTAAGTATATGGCAAACATTTGTTTTTGGCATAGGTACAGCAAAACGTTTTAGTGGTTTTTAAGGGGTTTAGGATAAAGGAAAAAAATATAGGATCAAAATTTAGGATCATAGAAACCATTTGGCACCAAAAACCATAAATCAATTTTTTTGACATACAGCATTTTCGCTTAGCATGGCAGTATTGGATTTGGGGAATATGATCCACATTATC
>NW_007505597.1:0-255 GCF_000475195.1 Diaphorina citri
GTGTCCCTGAGGCTGCGAGGGAGCCGCTACAAGGCCAGAAGTTTAAACTTGGAAGATGGAGCAGGGGTTCCCTAATGTAATGTTGTTTTATGGAGATGTTTCTTTTTTATGCACTCTCAATAATCCTAACACCCGATGTTTAGCTAACATGCTGGCACCGGTCGTTATGCGCATTTCTATTACATAGCTACTCATTTTCCTCACGAGGCTGAGTGGGCCCCGCAACAGCCAGTCACGGAATCAATCATTTGCATG
>NW_007505598.1:0-255 GCF_000475195.1 Diaphorina citri
TTCATATGAAAAATTCTCGGGTGCTCCTCTATGAGGGAAGAAATTCTGGCCACACGCCATATCATGTTAATGTCTGTGTAAAACATTTTGAACTCACTTCAGCAAAATGGGAATTTTGATCGTAAGCGGAAAAGATAAGAAATATGAAGGATTGTGGGAGAATTATACGAATGGATGGTATGGAGTATTGGACCCTGGAAAGGTGTAAAAGGGTTTGAGGTGAATCCATGTGGGGGAGTGTTTATTTGGGTGAAC
>NW_007505599.1:0-255 GCF_000475195.1 Diaphorina citri
ACACAAAAAAGGGGGAAATGAGCAGCGCCGCAGGCGAAATTTTTGAAAATTGTGAGCTACAATTTATAGAAACCAGAAATAACGAAATTATTTTTATGGCCACAGGCGAAAATTTTGGTCTCTAATTTTAAAAAACTTAGTTATCAATTTGGCGCCGCAGGCGAATTTTTTGAAGAGTTTGGTCTACAATAGTAAGAGAAGCAGACTTGTCAAAGGTGTAATCTTCAGGGCCGCAGGCGAAACTTTTCAGTAAGT
>NW_007505600.1:0-255 GCF_000475195.1 Diaphorina citri
GACAATGTTACTGACGAAAAAGAGATACCAATAAATATACCAAGAGAAACAATACTAAATGATTCCCCGAAAGAAAAACCCAACAATAAACACAATTGTAAAGAACCTAAACAAAATATATTACTGATACTGTAGTAAGTATATAATAACAGATGTACATATATGTAGAATCGTCAACAAAAGATATAAGATATTACTACTATTACATATAATATGAACATAGAATGGTTAACAATAAGGCTGAAGTACAATGGT
>NW_007505601.1:0-255 GCF_000475195.1 Diaphorina citri
GTTTAAATTTTCTTCCGCTTTTTTTATCGTTCAGAAAAAAAAGTTTACAAAGAGTAAATCTGGAAGCTAAAGATTTCAGATAAAATAATGTTGAAGTTATCTCTAACATTTTATGTAAATTAAACACAATAAAATTCAGCACAAGTTAAAAACTTCAAGCAGACATTTTTTGGGACAAACTGTAGATACATGGACAGACCAAAACAGAATTCCCAGTCAGATAATATCAGGGGACAATCTAAATCTAACATATTT
>NW_007505602.1:0-255 GCF_000475195.1 Diaphorina citri
GAGAACTAGAAGAGAAAGAATATCACATTGCCTCCTTGAAAAATGACCCTCGTGAAAAAGGGTGTTGCATATTATGTATACTATGATGTATTTATATTGTTTTCATAATGAGCATAAGTGTCGTAGTCAGATGACTGGTGATCCAACTCAATAGTGTTATGTCTCCAGTATTCTCCATTCATCAACTGTCCAGATGTTTCAATCGTTCCATCAGCGAAGGATGATCCAAATTCCACAGAGAGTACAGCGGATCAT
>NW_007505603.1:0-255 GCF_000475195.1 Diaphorina citri
TATTACATAACGTGCCTTGATTTCAATGGGTAGGTAGCTGGTAGGTAGTAGGTAATTTCTATTTTCCAGCAATCTCTCCCAGGTACGAGTACATTAGGTACCTATAGAGTGCCCTTGCTTCTTTTATTCTTTGTTAGACCAATCTCACTGGTGTAGCGGTTAGCGCGGAGGTCTTCGGATCTGGAGGTTAGCGGTTCGAGTTCAAGTGAAGTCATGAAATTTAGCGTACGTGGAACGACATTTGTGACAAGCATC
>NW_007505604.1:0-255 GCF_000475195.1 Diaphorina citri
CAGGGCATTAGGATTCGGGTCTTGTACGAGAAAAGTTTTTAATCTTCGTTTCTTTCCTTGCTTTCTTTACCTTCTCCGCTCTCCCTCCCCCTAGCCTTCCATCTGTTTCTTTCTCAGAAAGTGAAAAGAATAGGAGGGAGAAGAAGAGGGAAGTATAGGAGATGAAGTTCTTCAAATCCAAAGGAAGGAAAATAATAATGAGATTAGAAAGTGTGGCGAACTTGTACGCCCTGAATGTGAGATTCAAGAGGAAGA
>NW_007505605.1:0-255 GCF_000475195.1 Diaphorina citri
ATCAAGGCGAAATCCTAGTTAGCTCGGAGGGTATAGCTCTCTTTTCTTGTAAGCGTTACCGTTGGGTCGCGGGTCCCCGAACTTTATCCTAAACTTTAGAAATAAAAGGTTTGTAGCCAGCGTAATTAGCTTGGAGGGTACCGCTCCTGCCTTGTGATGGTTCCCGTAAGGGGTCCTATAAACAGATTAGGTTCATTCTCGGAACGGCTGGCTTTCTCTTTCTCCTATCCATCCAGCCAGCTTAGTTAGCTTGAT
>NW_007505606.1:0-255 GCF_000475195.1 Diaphorina citri
AATCAAAAGAGGAGTCCAAGGGAAATGACCTAAATTTTGTTATATCGAGGTTTTTGTACTATCAGTCTATTTTTCGTTTAACCTATCGAGGTTAAAATCGAAACTATTTCGTTCTGTCGATTTACTTCGCTTTACTGAGGTCGAAACCAGAGTAACTTCGTTGTACTGAGATAATTCTACTTGCTTTTAAGATCACTTCGCTATACTGAGGTTAAAATTCAATCAATTTCGTTATACTGAGGTAATTTTCTCGGG
>NW_007505607.1:0-255 GCF_000475195.1 Diaphorina citri
TCTTTACCAGATCTGATCCTCCCTCTTGTCAATGTGGGGCAACGAGGAGTCAGTGTTCGTCAAGTGTTGGAATGTCGTGCAGAAATCAGTCCATCCTGACCATCTTTCCACTAGACTCCCTCGGTAGAAGATCAAAACTCCGTATAGCAGAGATGTGGAGAACCTGTTAGTACCTACTGATACGATTGTATCACAAGCCTCATGTCCAGTTTTCCAATCTCAACATGAGCCTTTAATTATTTCTTAAGTCAAATT
>NW_007505608.1:0-255 GCF_000475195.1 Diaphorina citri
CTATCTTTACGAGTGACCATCTGAATATACTCACGGTGGATTTAACCCTATTTGCCAAAGGTGAAGGTTTATCTTGCTTGCTCTTGGGGTTGGAAATTTTGAACAGAAAACAATAACAACAAAAATAACAACAACAGGCCTTTTCAGCCATTTGTCTAAAGTACCTGGGAATGGGAAAAATTCAGCAATTATTTGAAGAAGTAAATTTATAATGTGAGAATGGGGGAGCAATAATCCAGCCATTATTTGAAGTAC
>NW_007505609.1:0-255 GCF_000475195.1 Diaphorina citri
CAGTACTGGCTGGCCCAACTCTTTACTACAACACAATAACTCTTGATTTAAGTTACATTATTATCTAATCTAATAATTATCTAATAATCAAATACTAATATATTATGCATCTCTTTTTCTCACCAGTCCCTCTCAGAGCAAGCCCCAGAGCTGACCAAACAGATAGCCTCTCAGAAGGTGACCCTAAGCAAGGTCACCATAGACGAAGCCAAACGCTCCTCTCTCGAGGCCAACGTAGCCACGCTGGAAAAACAA
>NW_007505610.1:0-255 GCF_000475195.1 Diaphorina citri
GGTCTGACAGACCTATAGATCCGTCACCGACCGCAACAGTCGGAGCGTCAATCGCTAAGACCACCAGACCATAACATATGTGTTTCGGTCAGCATAATAGGACAATTTGGACAGTCCAAAATCTAAATAAAGCACTACTTATTCTGTACCTACACATACCTATGGGTTGATAACTTCCCCCCATTTGAAAATCTCACTCCACGCCTCTGTAAAATTCTATTCCGCAAGTTTTCTCACCAAGTAAATCCACAATAT
>NW_007505611.1:0-255 GCF_000475195.1 Diaphorina citri
TATTGAATCCATCATTCCTATCTTTCCCTATCACCGATTCTTTGACACGAGCTCAACGATCTTACCTACTTATAATTTTATTTCATGCGATTCTTTTATTTCTATCTTATTATTCCGGTTTGATTGTTATTTTTACAGTCAAATTTCTCTAGGAACTCGATAGTTTGTTCTTATGCAAGAACTAGCTGAATTCCGTCGCTTCGCTCCGGAATCCCGCTAGTTCATCCCGAGGCATGGCCAAACTTGTAGAAAAGG
>NW_007505612.1:0-255 GCF_000475195.1 Diaphorina citri
AATATGTTTATCAACATCACGTTTACACAATTATGTGTGTTTTACATGAGCTACCATCACTCGGGCGTTTCATTGTGGTCTGTTGTCTCACATTAGAATTGTGTTGGGAAAAAATGTTCTTAACGTGTGTTATCCTACCTACGTGTGTTATCATATTCAATAATAATATGTTAATTAAATGATCAATAAGTTTTAATTAATTTATTAAGAAAATAATTTTTCCCATAACCATGCAAGGGAAAAATAATGGGTTCT
>NW_007505613.1:0-255 GCF_000475195.1 Diaphorina citri
TCACAATTTAAAAGGGTTTTAAAATAGTCCGCTAATATTTCACAGTTTTCTTCATCATTCAGGGCCAATTCTCCATTCTCTTTTCTAAAACACAGGTTTTGGTGTTGAAATGTCTTGAGATTACTCTTGAATGTTTTGTAGAAAGATCTTGTGTTGTTTTTTTGGAAATCTTCCTCTATCTGTGCTAGTTGATCTTTCTCATATTTTCTTTTAACACCTCTGATGATTTTTGCGGTCTCATTTCTTTGTTCTTTA
>NW_007505614.1:0-255 GCF_000475195.1 Diaphorina citri
TAAAGAACAAAGAAATGAGACCGCAAAAATCATCAGAGGTGTTAAAAGAAAATATGAGAAAGATCAACTAGCACAGATGGAGGAAGATTTCCAAAAAAACAACACAAGATCGTTCTACAAAACATTCAAGAGTAATCTCAAGACATTTCAACACCAAAACCTGTGTTTTAGAAAAGTGAATGGAGAATTGGCCCTGAATGATGAAGAAAACTGTGAAATATTAGCGGACTATTTTAAAACCCTTTTAAATTGTGA
>NW_007505615.1:0-255 GCF_000475195.1 Diaphorina citri
ACGAAGTGCGAGTTTTATCTATACGCGTATTTCGGATGTTACCCCATTCTCAAGATGATATTTAATTAAGGTTGTAATGTAATTAAATATCATCTTGAGAATTAATTCGGGGTAACACCCGAAATACGCGTAAAGATAAAATATATTACATTATTTTGTAAAACTAAAAGTAAAGAGTTTTTTTATTTATTAAGTTATTGAAAGTTTTACCAAGTATTATTTTGGTCTTATTATAAAGCTTTTTTTTTACCAAAT
>NW_007505616.1:0-255 GCF_000475195.1 Diaphorina citri
CATAAATTCCTTCGTTTTTTCAAATCGTAAAATTTTACGCATTCATTCATCAATACACATAATACGTTTACTCAGTAGGTACATACCTACCTATGCCTATTGGGGGATAGAAAAAAAAATACACTGAAGAAAGAAAGAATAGTTTAGAAAAATGAAGAATAGAAAGATAGATAAAAAAAAAAGTAAAAACGAACCTGAGGGGAACTTGAATAAAAAAGGGTAAAAAATTTAAGCTCACTCTTTGAATTGAAAACA
>NW_007505617.1:0-255 GCF_000475195.1 Diaphorina citri
GGAAAAAGCTCGTGTTCATACAATAGAAAACTAATAAAAGTAGAGAAAATAAAAGTCAGAGAGAGCGAAAGAGGGAGGCAGAAGGAAGAGAATGGGAGAGAATGAAAGAAAGGACCAAAACGAAATAAACTGCCTCAGAAAGTTTTTTTTTCCCAACAAAGAGAACAGAGAACGATAGAAAGAGGGAAAAAGTTGTGAAATTTCTGGTAATGTCATAAAAATTATGTTCTTGGAAAGCAGGCCTGGAAATTATGT
>NW_007505618.1:0-255 GCF_000475195.1 Diaphorina citri
AAGGTTCATTTTTTTACTTTTTTCACCCATCTTGAGAAGACTGGGAAAGTGCATTTCAACAGAAGATTGTGGACCGGAAGATAAGCCAACTCGCTGAGATTTCAACTGTCTTCATAATTAGATCTAATATTAAAATGAAAGGATTGAAAAAGCTGTTTCAAGATGGAAAGAGAAGTGGAGAAGACCAATCTACATACAACTAAAGCAGGAGATTTCAATTAGATTTGAGAATTCAAAAGAGAATTGCTCCAAAAT
>NW_007505619.1:0-255 GCF_000475195.1 Diaphorina citri
GTACCGTAAGTGACATAAGAGGGTCAGACTTTCAAAGTAGGTCCATCATTTAATTTCGTTACATTTTTGAAGAATTTTCAGTCTCATTTTGGCAACATAAAGAAGATGTATTTTAAACAAGTAACTATAACGGATTGACTATCTATAGATATATACCTACATACATATCTACCCTAACTTTTTACTGCAATGTTAGTGCTCTCTCTAATCGCACTATTAGAGAGAGCACTAACTGTTAATTTAGAAATTTCTAGA
>NW_007505620.1:0-255 GCF_000475195.1 Diaphorina citri
CAGAAAACTCACCAGAAAAATAGAGGTATTAAGGAGCGCGGTAGCACTCCGCACCGCCAAATCAAAAAGCGAGAGCTAATTTTTGTAGTCTAGCAAAAGTCAGTGACTGTTATTGGTTATTGAGCTCATGGGATCCGAAGTGACCATAAATGGTGTATTTTCGGGAAACTTTCGAAAACGGAACAAGCGCTTCATCTTGGATTTCCCGTGGTTTAGTACAGGTGCTATTTCAGTTTCCAAAAGGAAACCGGTTCC
>NW_007505621.1:0-255 GCF_000475195.1 Diaphorina citri
ATTTTTTAATAAAGAAAACAGAAAGAAAAAAAGTACTCTTACCTAAGTCAACAACAGAGCGTTATTAATGTACAATTTTTTGTAAAGTTTTTTGTAGACGTTTGAGTGCATGTACATAGAAGGAAAAAATTGAAGACATCAACTTGAAAAATGTGTAAATAAATAGGTAGCTAGTTGCATTTTTTGCACCAGCTTTCATGTGAGCTTTCAACTAGGAGGTTTGTTTAATCAGAATGGTTTGGCAATTAAAAATGT
>NW_007505622.1:0-255 GCF_000475195.1 Diaphorina citri
AAAGTTATTGATGAGAAAGCTGATTGATACAAACTTCACAGCGACAATAAGGACACTATAATCTCATATTCTTCCTGTACCTATAAAAAGAATCTCAATGATGACAATAGTCTTCATTTTGATTCAAATTGATCTACTTATGAGAATAATACTCAAAAGGCCAAAAGATAAAGACTCTACAGTATACACAGAGGTATTGTAGAGCCTTTTCCTGTGTGACTTGTCTGTCCCTGGCTACTTACTGTAAAGTCAACA
>NW_007505623.1:0-255 GCF_000475195.1 Diaphorina citri
AAGTGTTTTCGGTGGAATAAACAGTACCTTATTGAAGGTGTGCTCTGTTTCTAGCTAAACATATTATCCTCATTGGAGGTGTTCTCTGTTTTCATGCGTGAGAGAGAAGACGAATTACCTAAAGATTCAGTTGCTTTTACACAAAGTGGTACTTACGTGAGATGAGAAGATGAATTTGAAGCGCTTGTGGATCTTACCTGAAACATGAATATATCAGAATGCGAGATAAGTCAATGGTGTACGTTAAGCATGCTT
>NW_007505624.1:0-255 GCF_000475195.1 Diaphorina citri
TATTTTTTTTTTTTTTACAAAATATATTTTTTTTTCATAGCTTTGTATAGGGTAAGTGTACCATTTATTCGCCCACCTAAAACACCCATTTATTGGCCCCCCACATTTATTTTTCTAATTTTTGTTTTTATGACAATTGGTGATTCTCATGAAAAATATAACTGTCTTTTTCGAATTTAAGAATTTTTTTTAAAAAAGTATTTCTTCTCTAAGAAATTCGTCTCCAAAGTATGCGCGGGAAAAATAATGAGATTC
>NW_007505625.1:0-255 GCF_000475195.1 Diaphorina citri
AATATTGGAACTTCGTGATACGGTCAGGATAAGAAATAACGAAGTTAGCTTTATGTTTAACCTAGTTTCTTGAGAAAAATTGTACCCTTACCGACAAGGTCTTTAAGTCAGAGGAGAAAATACTTTGTCGGACGAGTTTTTGACAAGTTTTGAGGTTTACCCCTGGTGTTGCTAATCCTGATCCTAAATAGGGTACCTAATCTACGAGTGGTGAGTATTCTGAATTTACTTTACCCTAACTCTTACCAATATAAT
>NW_007505626.1:0-255 GCF_000475195.1 Diaphorina citri
TTCGTTTTAGTCTCAATATTTTTTTTAATTTTTATAGTTTTTTCTGAGATAATAAAAAAAAAATCATGAGAATCACCATGACATACTCGTCTGTCTGTCTCTGTATTCCCTCTAGTCAGATTGTCTGATTGAGTTATACATACCCAATTTGTAGCAAGAGAAACTTTTTTCATCAACTGATGATTCTCATGAAAAATATAACTGTCCAAATGTATTTTTTTCGTAAAGATCGTCAAAAATAATAAATAATCCGAA
>NW_007505627.1:0-255 GCF_000475195.1 Diaphorina citri
AGAAGAAGAAGAAGAAGAAGAAGAAGAAGAAGAAGAAGAAGAAGAAGAAGAAGAAGAAGAAGAAGAAGAAGAAAAAGTCATAAAATTTGTTCTGACTCCACGAATGGCTCCCGGGTCCCGGGTCATTCGCTGTTTTGCACATTTGCATTTAATTATTTTAATTCCATTTCCTAATTATTTAACCCCCCAAAAAATACCACTTCGTGGCATAAAAAAGACCCCGCCAAGTCGTTCCTCCCAAAATAAATCAAGTGC
>NW_007505628.1:0-255 GCF_000475195.1 Diaphorina citri
AACCATAAATCATTATTTTAATAATCGTTTTTCCACAGAAGAAGATTAGAATTATTGTTTTTGCTCAATCTAGCAACAAGGCCATTTGTAATACCTACTTATGAAGATTGTCAAGATTGTGAAGGCACTTAATACCTAAGTGTAGGCACATATTATGTAGAAAAGAAGGTTTACCAAGGTAGATAGAGATACCCATCTACTTGGTAACTTGGTAATAAAAGGACCTACCTATGATAACTGACCGAATGATAGTGA
>NW_007505629.1:0-255 GCF_000475195.1 Diaphorina citri
ATGATTTAAATTTGAATTGGTTATTTTTAATGTGTTCTGTAGGGCCAATATTCTTTAAATTCTTAAGAAAGGCAATAGTCTAAAGCTCTAAAGTTTGGAGCCCGCAGAGCTCTCTACTCTTTAAGTTAATTAATTCTACCATTTTGGTTTATACATGAGTAGGTATTTTTAATCCCTTTGTCAGCGGTCTTAACGTTTTAATTCAATAATAATTTATGTACTTCTGACCGTAAGGATATCTTGGTTATTTAACAC
>NW_007505630.1:0-255 GCF_000475195.1 Diaphorina citri
TTGACCGCTGGATTTCCCCTCCGAATAAATGTAGAGGATAATGCGGCGGCTCATGGCTTACATAAAAAACATCAGGTATAAACGTACAAAGCACACCAGTCACATTAAAAATATCATGCCGCCTTTTTTACTTTTTTTTTAAGAGCTTTAACAGAGGGAACTTTAACTGCTATGGTTTTATCGTCCCGAAATCGAAGAGAGAAGGAAGACAAGAGAGGAGAAAGCCAGCCGTACCGAAAACGAACATTATCCCAT
>NW_007505631.1:0-255 GCF_000475195.1 Diaphorina citri
CCCAATTGAAAAAAAAAAGAATTAAAAAAATAAATAAATCTGTCTAGTTTTTTCATTCACAAGACGCGAATGTACACTGCTTCTCAGCAGTTGACAGTCTCCAAATCTACTCGAATGTACTGACAGTCTAATCCCGCGGTGACATCTCAAGATCCTCAAGTTATCCGACTGTCTCACTGGCGAACAAAGCCATTAAGATCCAAACAGATACAGTGACTGGGACAAATACTCTCAATAGACACAAAAACTCGGCTA
>NW_007505632.1:0-255 GCF_000475195.1 Diaphorina citri
TAGGTGTGTTTTCTTTCCCTAAACTGAAAAAATGGACACTAGTGTTCAATTTCTAATGGAGATATGTAAAGATAAATGCACTATTATATCCCCAGAAGCACATATCATGGTTTCTATTTGTAAAGAAGTAGGTACCTACCCTACATCCAGGGATTTAACATGTTTTTAAGTCAAACAACCTTTTGAAAGCACCCAGTAAAGTCAGCGCAGCACAGCAAAAAAAAAAAAAAAAAAAAAAAAAAAAAAAAAAAAAAA
>NW_007505633.1:0-255 GCF_000475195.1 Diaphorina citri
ACGGACCAATGGCTGAAATTTTGGATTTAGGCTCTAGGGACCTCAAAACGTGTTTTGGCACTAAAAACTGACCATCGATATAGGATAAGGAAAGTAAAAATTTGTCAAAGACAAGGTGAGATAGATTTTGGGAAATCTCAAGAAGTTTCATCAAGACAAGTCGGAAGCACATCCTAATTATTTCTATGTCAATCCCGCGTAACGCTTGGCTACATCGAAACCGTAGTACTTAGGACTGCCAGATGGAAAACTGAA
>NW_007505634.1:0-255 GCF_000475195.1 Diaphorina citri
AAAAAGGAAAACTTAGTTCTGTAAATTTAAGTAAACAAACTCCGTGGCCAAGTGGGTATCACACTAGGCTTGCACTTCGGAGGTCCCGGATTCAATTCCCAGCGGGGTAAAAGAAATTCTGGCTCTGTACGTGTTTGGAGTTCAGGGTGCACTCAGCCTCATGAGGACAACTGAGTAGCTACTTTCATCAAGTAGCAATCAGTGGCGGCATTACAAGTCAAAAGAAACGAGTGATGATAAATATGATGATTGAGT
>NW_007505635.1:0-255 GCF_000475195.1 Diaphorina citri
AGGCCTCTATCATTAGGTACTCATTAGTATCATTTTCACAGGTTTAATTTTCAGGTAGCACAGCCTTTAGGTTTTGTATCATTCCACCAAGTTTCAAATCCATAGGTCAAACCGTTTTCAAGTTATCCTTTCCTCAGGCTTCTAAATTAGTGTTTTCAGACAAAAATCAAATATAACTAATTTTGATAGGAAAAGCTGTGTGATGTTCACACTAGCTTTTTATGTTAACACTAGTTGTAAAACAATATTGTGAAG
>NW_007505636.1:0-255 GCF_000475195.1 Diaphorina citri
TCAGGTCTAGCCCGTTTCATCAGGTTATGCCATAGGGTCCTCAGGTCTAGCCCGTTTCATCAGGTTACACCATAGGGTCCTCAGGTCTAGCCCGTTTCATCAGGTACGCTTCTCTCTCTTCCATGGTAGGTTCCTTCACACTTATCATACTATTGTAGGATCTCTTTCTCTCGTCCATTCTGAGAAGTCTATCTGCCTCTCTCTGTTCTTCTTCCTCTTTCTTCAACGCCTGAAAACAAAACAAAGAGTTGTTGT
>NW_007505637.1:0-255 GCF_000475195.1 Diaphorina citri
GACAGTTCTGTCGAGGTCGATTGACGGCCGGTCGACTATGTTTGGACACACCTCAATAGTTAGCTTGGAGGGTAGCACGCCTTGTAAGCGCTAGGTCGCGAGTTCGATTCCAGCCCGGGGCGGATTGTATCCTAAACGGACAATTTTCGATCTCAGAACGGCTGGCTTTCTGTTTTCCTTCTCGCTTTCGGGACGATAAGACCTTAACAGTTACAGTTCCCTGTATCAAACGTCTTAAAAAAAGGGTGTCCCTTA
>NW_007505638.1:0-255 GCF_000475195.1 Diaphorina citri
AGCCAGCTGTTCAGAGAACGAACCTTATCTGTTTAGGATAAAATCCACCCCGCGTTTAAGTTCGCCTCTAGTGCTTCTATGCTTGCAAGGCAGACGCTCTACCCTTCAAGCCAAGCAACAAGATAACCACAAGAGAGAGAGAGAGAGAGAGAAAGAGAGAAAGAGAGAGAGAGAGAAAGAGAGAGAAAGAGAGAGAGAAAGAGAGAGAGAGAAAGAGAGAGAGAGAAAGAGAGAGAGAGAAAGAGAGAGAGAAAG
>NW_007505639.1:0-255 GCF_000475195.1 Diaphorina citri
CGTTGAATATTAGGGTATGGAGGAATAGGGTAACTCCAGCCCTGAATGGGGTCAACGAACAACGCCGGGTGTGATAAGAGCTTAAGCCCATATAGGTACTGATCCGACATCCCGCGCGCAAAGTGTTCTACAAGGGTAACTCCAACCGTAAAATAAATTTGGGAAAAGGTACAGAAGATGATAATAATAATAATAGACTCTTGAGTGGAAGGTAACCACTAGGCGAGGTTAACGCCGGAGGCGTTTTCTACCACC
>NW_007505640.1:0-255 GCF_000475195.1 Diaphorina citri
AAAAAAAAAAAAAAAAAAAAAAAAAAAAATATAATAAAATAAAAGTAGGTTTGTGTTGTATAGGTATTCTGACCTTTTTTTTTCTGATGTAAAATCTCTTCTTTTCTGTCTTATTTCAGATCTGCCAGAGAAAGTTATGGTGATCAATCTGTTGGCAGGGTCCCTCTCTGTATTATGTAAGGTGAAGTTACACCTGAGCACAGAGTGCAACAAAAGCCATATGGTTGCACAGTGACAATCAATGAAACAGAAGAG
>NW_007505641.1:0-255 GCF_000475195.1 Diaphorina citri
TCTAATTTATTTGGGGTCGAGTGAATTGGAACACATCACGTGCCTTCAGAGACACTCCATTTGTCAAGGGTCTAGGTACTCTAGGTATTACCTTGCCCTTGGGATCAATTTAATTTAAAGAAACTAATACGTTGTAGAAAATGAGAACCATTTGATAACAACGTACGAAGTACTTATAACCAGAACTTTTCAAGAAGGAGAAGAAGAGGAAGAACAACAATGAAATCTCAGTTCGACAGAGCAAAATGAAAAGTG
>NW_007505642.1:0-255 GCF_000475195.1 Diaphorina citri
AATGGAGGAGTTGCAATTGGGAAAATATTATAAAAGGTCGATTCCTACGTAAAAAGTTGTGAAATATCCAAATCTGAGAAGCAAGCAGTGGAAAAACATTCAGCTGAAAATCGTATAATAAATTTATTTGTAAAAAGGAAAAGAGGTTTTGAAAGTGTTTGATTTGTATTTTATTTTAATGGAGGAGTTGCAATTGGGAAAATATTATAAAAGGTCGATTCCTACGTAAAAAGTTGTGAAATATCCAAATCTGAG
>NW_007505643.1:0-255 GCF_000475195.1 Diaphorina citri
TTTCGGGACGATAAGACCATAGCAGTTACAGTTCCCTCTGTCAAACCTCTTAAAAAAAAAAATAAATATTATGTCCTTATTTTTATCTGAATTAATTTTTTACATAGCGTAGTTAGATTTATTGATAACTATGGGTACATTTGATGAGTATGATTATTTTATTATAAAGTCTGGCTGAGGGATTTTAAACAGAGAGGAGCCTGAAATTTCCCTTACTGAAGAAATGCCTAGTTTGAATGCGAGGGTTATCCACTC
>NW_007505644.1:0-255 GCF_000475195.1 Diaphorina citri
AAGTGTTGTTGGTTCACCCCAGCCATGATGAACACCAAACATTAATGTCACCATGATAAGTACTTAAGAGTGCATTCATTGTTTACACTTGAACAAATAGAGAACATATGATCATTTTATAATGTAGTAGGTATTATGTAGTACCCATATCACATTGTATAGCTACGTACGTTCTAGGTGTTTTGTTCAAATAGTAGGTATTGCATATTGTAGAGATATAGACCAGAGAAGAGTTGAGAGAATGAAAGTAAAGGG
>NW_007505645.1:0-255 GCF_000475195.1 Diaphorina citri
AGCGAATACAATAGTCCGTCCCTTATACCTTTTTATTACTATTGTAATAATAAAGGAAGGACGGACTAAAAAACAAAACCTCATGGAAGAAACATTTCAAGGGGGAAGTTGGGAGCTTTCGTGTTAAAACCAAGCGGACCTTACAGGGTACCGTCAACTTGAACACAAACATGACCCATCAATAGGTGTCATTCTCACTTCTTATTCTCAATGACTTGTGATGACACTTTGAAATAACTTGGTGAAACATAACTT
>NW_007505646.1:0-255 GCF_000475195.1 Diaphorina citri
GGGGGGGGTAATGGCTGAATTATTTGAGCTTAAAAGGGGGTATTTGTCTAAAAAAGGTTGGGAACCACTGAGATGGTCACTTAGCAATAGAATTAGAAGTAGAAGTTGGCGAGCTACAAGGTAGCCCGATTTAAATTCCTAGCCAGACCAAAAGCAGAATGAATATGTTATTTGAGGACAGGGCCGGATTAGCCCCCCGCGGGGCCCGGGGCAGTTTCAAAGGCGCGGGGCCCCCAGGACCTACCCCCCTCCCTA
>NW_007505647.1:0-255 GCF_000475195.1 Diaphorina citri
TATTAACACGAAATAGAGTTTCAAGGTTTTTCTACATTTTCATCTCAAGTTTTCTCGCATTTCCCTTCAACTTTAAGCAAATTTCATTTTCTCAAGATGTGTCCAAATGTAATTGATTGACGACGACACGTCCACACAGATTTAGGTACCTCGTCGACCGACGTTTGGACACACCTGCAGTCAGATATTCTAGTTTAAAGTGAGCACCGGTTTTAAAAGTCCCGCTTACCTTGGCTTTGATCTTCTTAGCGCGGG
>NW_007505648.1:0-255 GCF_000475195.1 Diaphorina citri
AAAAAAAACTAGTAAAAAAGACAACTTTTCACGAACTTTCTGGTCTTTTTGATGATGATGAACAGGTTTTTGTATAGCGGTCACATTGGTGGTCTTTTTGATTTTGATTATTTTATATTTTGATTTTACTATCAAATTTTAAAAAGTTCGCGGGGAAACATCAAGGAGGTTGAGGAATGGTGAAGAACAGCTTTGATATTATCAAAAGTGAAGCCGGAAAGTCGGCCATCGCGGTCCAAGCCGCGTTTACATGAT
>NW_007505649.1:0-255 GCF_000475195.1 Diaphorina citri
AAAAGGTAACAAACAAACTGACTAATAAGACCTTGTTTGGACTGCGAGAGTAAAAGGACATTTCAGTCCTTTGCTGGTGGTATGAACAAAGTATTCTCTATTTTCTAGGTATTCTATTCAATTTATTTTTATCATTATATCTAACAGTTGTCCTCTACTGAACAAAACAATGAAATATAGTTTACAATAAAATATAGTATACTCTCACGATGACAATTCAACAATAAAACATCTCCAAATAACAAAATTAGTAAA
>NW_007505650.1:0-255 GCF_000475195.1 Diaphorina citri
GGGCATAGTTTTTATACCATTTTCTGCCCACACGTACGATTTTTCTCACAATCAGATCGTAAAAATCGTACCGTGTGTACCACGCTGAAGGGAGAAAACCGCGCATAGTTCTCTACTCAATACCGTCGCGTCGGTACCTTGTACGAATTAATGGCAAGGTTAAATACACGAATTTCAAATAAAAGAAAAGACATTGTGATAAACGAGCGAAGAGATAAGAGAAAATCGATAAAGATTGATGTGAGGAAAAGAGAA
>NW_007505651.1:0-255 GCF_000475195.1 Diaphorina citri
TAAAAAGAGATGTACTACAAGCAATAAGTAAACAGATAAATCAACAGGAGAACAAGTTGAAGGAGGAGAAGAGAAACAAACAAACAAAAAAAGGAGAAGAGAGAAAAGTCGGGATGGTGAACAAATAACGAAAGAGAATACGGACTTACGGACAGTAACGAAAGACGGAGAAAGGAATTTAATATCAAAAGCGACAGAAGAGGGAAAGGAGAAAGAATTCAGAGTTTACCAAGAAGCAAACACGAAAGAGAGACA
>NW_007505652.1:0-255 GCF_000475195.1 Diaphorina citri
TGTTTTTCAAATTATTGTTTCATTACAAATTTTCATCAGTAAATGGTTTCTTCAAAATTGATCCGAAGGGCAAGGTAAGCCTGGACCCTTGACAAATGGAGTGTGCCTGAAGGCATTTGATGTGTTCCAATCCACTCGAAACCATAAAGCTGATCGAGGGGGAAGCGACGAATTCAAACCACATAGAGCTGAGAGCATAATACTCTATGCTCTCCCCTCCACTCTCTTTTTAGCCTTGTGAGATTAAACTCCCAA
>NW_007505653.1:0-255 GCF_000475195.1 Diaphorina citri
TATCTTGCAGTCGAAACTTATGTTGTTCCGATATTTATCCCAGTCAGCTCTTTTGAAAATCCATATGTCTCTAGAACTTTGGTTCGATAAGTTCTTATTCCAGAATTGAATTAGAATGGGGAAATGATCTGAATTGCATAGGTCATCGTGTACTGACCATTTCAAGTCCGGCATAATAGATCTGGAAGCTAGCGTCAAATCAATAGCAGAAAAGGTTCCATTAGAAGAGTTAAAGTGTGTAGCTTCATTGGTATT
>NW_007505654.1:0-255 GCF_000475195.1 Diaphorina citri
TCCAGAAATTTTACACAGTTTTGGGTCCACAACGAAAGATTTATCAAAGAGAAATTTGTAATAGCCTGTGTACCAGGCGTATTTTGGAGAAAAACTTGCCTATCTTTCTATTTAGATAATACCTACATAGGAGTAGTTGGGCTTAGATACCTATAAGGTGTTTGCAACTATGTACCTATACCTCGTTGAACAAAAATATGTTATACCTATAATCCAACAGAGGAAATACGAGTAACTCTGCATTTTTTGTTGCGA
>NW_007505655.1:0-255 GCF_000475195.1 Diaphorina citri
TTGCCTTGTATGGCTCGCGGGTTCGATTCCTTGACGGGGCGAACTTTATTCTGAATAGATAAAGTTCTTTCTCAGGACACGGCTGGCTTTCTCTTATCCCGTCTTCTTTTTCTCTTTGATTTCAGGACAATAAGGCCTCCGATCTATTAACAATAAATAATACTAAATCCATAAATACTTACCAACGTGTGAATGGTAGAAGAAAGTTCCCGAGGGCATTGCCGGAAACTTATACCGGAAGGTTGTGCTAGAAGG
>NW_007505656.1:0-255 GCF_000475195.1 Diaphorina citri
TTACTTTGGTATGTTTATCTTACCAAGTTATCACCCCTTGTAGGTTGGCAACATATTACCTAGGTACCTAAGACATATTACCTACCTAGGTATTGACATAGAGCTAATAATATGTAGTTACCTACAGTTCTAATCAGAAGTATTTCAAAAATTATCCTAGGTAGGTACATTCTAAAAATAATATTAGTTCTAGGACTTTATTAATCTATTTATTTTTTATTTTATTTACCTAGGTATGTGAGGAGCCTTTATTTT
>NW_007505657.1:0-255 GCF_000475195.1 Diaphorina citri
CATGTAAATGACTCTCTAATCCTGTGGACCTCGAGAGATTAGGTAAGAGCTACAAGACAGGATTTCTCGAAAAGGCCCGCGTAATTACTTTGTTACCGCGCCTAAAGAAGTTAGGGGTTGTATTTTATGAACTCAGGGATCACTTGTACTTAAGTTGACTTTGATCTGTACGGAAAATTCTTTCTCAAGACCAGTTTACACACAAAAGTAAAGGGTTGTCAAAGAGGTACCTACTAATACTGTACACTGTACATA
>NW_007505658.1:0-255 GCF_000475195.1 Diaphorina citri
ATGCTCCAAATTTTCGAAGTCTGGCCTACTTACAGTAAATAAATAAACCTTTATTTGGTGGTCATTTAAAGGCACAATACAATACTTATAAATTTAGAAAAACATACAAAGAGTAATCCTACCTATGAATATAACCATTAACTATAACCATTAACCATTTTATACATGAAGTATTTTAGTATTTTTAAGTTCTTCCCATTTGAAATATATGCCAAAGCTCAAGGCCAAGACCCCAATTCAGCAACTGCTGAGGTA
>NW_007505659.1:0-255 GCF_000475195.1 Diaphorina citri
AAACGGTTTCTGTGGCATCTTTGTCACCTTTGTGAACTACATACCAAATTTCAAGTCTCTAGCTCATACCGTTCCTGAAATATTGTTAAATTACACAAAAAACCGCCAAAAAGCGGTAAAATGCCACCAACCAATGCACCGATCTTAACCAAAAGTTTCGTGCCGCATCCTTGTCATATTTGACATCCATATACCAAATTTCAAGTCTCTAGCTCTTACTGTTCTCGAGATATTTTGTTTACAGACAGACACACA
>NW_007505660.1:0-255 GCF_000475195.1 Diaphorina citri
ATATTGTATTTGTATTCCATTGTATTCGCTTCGGTGTCGTCTGTCTGTCCCCATAGAAGGACTTATCCAAACCTGGTCGACCTATATGTCAAATTAAAGGTCTTTTTACCAAGAACACGAAAATGGTGGTGCAAATTTTGTCCAGAGAGGTACCAAAAAAACTGGTTTTTGGGGGATTTTTTTTTTTACATTTTCTCACACAAATGAGCTCTGATCTCGAAATTTGTCGCGACGACCTATGAACTCAAAGCAAGA
>NW_007505661.1:0-255 GCF_000475195.1 Diaphorina citri
AAAGAGAGGGATAAGGAATGAGAGGGAGAAACCTGGAATCTGGAAATAAATTTTCCAATCGGGCGAAGATAGACGAAACCTTTTGTACGTTTTGCTCTTCCACTTGGCTGCATCAGATTTTGTCCTCTTTTTCTCTCTTTCTCCTTCCTTCTTTCTTTTCCTCTCTTCCTCTTTCTCTTTTTTTCTGTCTTTCTTTTTGTCTAATACGTTATACCTACGTTTATTTTTAGACATACTACCTCACATGACACACCC
>NW_007505662.1:0-255 GCF_000475195.1 Diaphorina citri
TAGGTACCTACTGTATGCTTGGAAGAATTAGTTTGATTGGGGGTGGAAGAGATGGAAAGGCTAAAATTTCATGAAAATCATCTCTCTTTCTTCCTAGGTTTAGCCATTTCCCCCCTTCTTTCTTGAGGTTGATCAGCTTCCCTAATTGACATTTTGAAATAACATCAAAAATATTAATCCTAACCTTGAGGTAGTCTTATGACATAATTCTGTCACATAAAATATCTCAGATGTATTGCAACCTATTTTATATTT
>NW_007505663.1:0-255 GCF_000475195.1 Diaphorina citri
GAATACTTTCTTTAATTTCTCCATTTTGATTATCTACCGTTTCAAAACGAAAGAATTATAGAAAAGTTAAAATTGGGTTCCGGGACTTTTGAAACACCCTGTATACGGTATTGTATGTGGTGTGTCATTAGAAATCCCGCTTCATGACTCGCTAGGGACGTGATGAGATTTTGTCCCTCTCCCCTTCGCCAAAAATCCCTCTTTTCTACTAATTTCTCTCTCTCTCTCTCTCTCTCTCTCTCTCTCTCTCTCTCT
>NW_007505664.1:0-255 GCF_000475195.1 Diaphorina citri
CTATTCAAATTTCTCTGCCGGCGTACAGTTATCTTGGAGAGCAGCTAGTCTGCCTTGTAAGTGCCAGGTCGAGGGTTCGATTCAGTTAGCCCGAGACGATAACACTTTGTCCCCAATGCTTGACTGAAGCTAAGCAACGTTGCACGTGTTTGGTATCCGGATCAGTTAGCATCTGGGCAATCACGTGCTAGTGGCTTTTCCCGGCCCCACCCAAGGTAAGGTGAGGTTAATATCTGAGTAGGCGCGCCTCGGAAT
>NW_007505665.1:0-255 GCF_000475195.1 Diaphorina citri
GTCCATTATAGTGGGAAATATGAAGGGGTTCTAAAAGCATTGACGCAAAAACCTAGGAACTTCCTATCTGTTATTTATGAAAGAAAAACTCTCAACAACCCCCTAATCCCTCATCTTCTTCTCCCTCACAGAGTGTCCACACATCTGAGCCCGGAAGAACTCTCCAGTCCCATCAATAACAACAGTAACATTGACCTCATGAACCGCTACATTGTGAACTCGATGGCAGCTATGAATGTTCATCCTCAGGCCACC
>NW_007505666.1:0-255 GCF_000475195.1 Diaphorina citri
CTCAAAAGTTGCGACTGTTGCAAAATATTCAACAGCTCACACAATACATAAACTAGCACGATATATCATAATGTATGTCGATGTGGGTATTTTAGGGGACAAAAAGTTTGAGCTTTTTTTTTAAAAAAAAAGCAAACTTTATGGGAGGATTTTCACGCTGTGAGCTCTTTCACCCAACCAAATGAACAAAATACTGGGTTCGAGGCTGTACCTACAAAGATCCGATTGGGCAAAATTTGTTTTAGTCTGACTGGA
>NW_007505667.1:0-255 GCF_000475195.1 Diaphorina citri
CACATAATTTTATTATTGGAACACCATCACTGATCTACGATGAAAATCTAATGCTCATATAAATATTATCTAAATTTTATTATATTTAAAGTATTATGAGAAAAAAAAAGAGATAAAAGTAAATTAGGTATGTATTAAATATTATTATCTTTTTGAGATCGCACGTTTCTTTAGGAAAACACAGCCATTATCACGAACTACATACAGAAAGTACAAACTACACGCAGCGCGGTCTAAATTCAAACTAAACTACGA
>NW_007505668.1:0-255 GCF_000475195.1 Diaphorina citri
GCGTATAATATCTCTAGTAGCGCGGTCAAACTTTCTTGACTTGGCGGGGCGGAGCGCTACCGCGCTCCTTAATAAGTTGACAAAGTATCATAGCAATCGGATAAGCGGTTTGGCCAGGCATAAAGCTCGAACACACACACAAACAAACAAATGTTTATTTTTATATATTAGATTATTTAACACTTTTTTATTTGGAATTTTTACAAAGGCATAGGAGTTTAGTTCATTAATTCCGATCTTGAGCTAGTAATGCTG
>NW_007505669.1:0-255 GCF_000475195.1 Diaphorina citri
CAACTGATGTCGAGTAATATTTGGTCCAGCTGGACAAAATGCTATGAATCCTATTGAAATTAAGCAACTGGTCTAGAAAGTTACTGGACGCCAGTCACTGATCGTGTTTACACAAGAACAGTAACTGGACTGCCAACTGTCCCCATGTAATCCAGCCATTAACCAACCATTCCTAATGTCTCCTACAAGGAGAGGGTACATTAGGAGAAATTCCTCGTTTCCTCTTGCTCATTGCTCAATGCTGTTGAGGTTTCA
>NW_007505670.1:0-255 GCF_000475195.1 Diaphorina citri
ATTTCAGTAAAAAATATTATTCTTCCTCAGTGGTTGTAAAATTGTGGACAGGTGCTTGAATATTTGAAAGTAAAACCTACATAAATAGGTGAGCATTTTTCTTCAGTAAAAATAGTAATAAAAAAATGTCTACCTCGAAGTGACGCTAGTAAATTTTTATGTCGCTAGTGGAACTCGATCCCAAGCCCCGGGATTACGAGTCCAACGTTATAGCTCTAGCTTTTGGGGCTGATTGTGAAAAATGTACAAGGCCCA
>NW_007505671.1:0-255 GCF_000475195.1 Diaphorina citri
GCTACATCCTTCAAAATTTTGCATTGGAGTGATATGAGTGATATAATCTTGAATTCTTGGAGCATCCTACCTAGGTAGGTATGTATTATTATTATATCAAGGCGGTCTCTTCTTGAACCCTTGTGTGCCGCGTCCACTTTTGTTTAGAACTATGGCACTGCCTCCTACTTATGTTTGTACAAGTTGCCGTTGTTGCCTTGAAGCATGGTTCACTGCAGCATCCGGGCATGCCTCAATTTGCCTCGCTGTAATAGC
>NW_007505672.1:0-255 GCF_000475195.1 Diaphorina citri
GAGCCTTAAATGAGTGCCTGACTGTCCCCCTGGTGCCTCGAGTAAGACTTGTTTGAGCCTTAAATGAGTGCCTGACTGCCAAATCAATAGGTACAATAGTAGGTATTTTCTAGGACAGCATTCAATTCCCCCGATTTCATACCGATTCCCCCGATTGCAAAATTTGAAGCCAGAAGTGTATGATTCTATTCCCCCGATAGAAAAAAAAAAGGTATAGTTCTATTCCCCCGATGAACAAAAAATGAAAAACATATT
>NW_007505673.1:0-255 GCF_000475195.1 Diaphorina citri
CACTTGTTACCATGAAGAACATTAGCTTTGTTTACATTTTGGCAAACGTCGCATTCCAAGTTCCAATAAATAGATTAAATCATAACTAAGTTCTAGTTTGAAATTTCTTTGGAATGAAAGAGTGAGAAAGAGAGAGGAGAAATATAAGTGAGAGAGCTTCCCTACTGCCTTTACAATGCAATATGATTAATGCTCGGGACCACAATAAGAGTTTAGACTCAGTTTAAGTTAACCTCTTGGGATAAGCAACCTGAT
>NW_007505674.1:0-255 GCF_000475195.1 Diaphorina citri
TACTGGTTTTCAGAGACAATGGAATAATATTTTGGAGCTGAAAATCAACTTTGCCGTCCTAAGTGCGGCTGAACTCTTTGCTTCTTGTCTCGATATTTTCTCTCTTATTGCTGTAAAATTATTTCGTTGTCAGCCAGTAGCATCCTGTACAATAAACCTTTTTGTGGCCTTTGGTTGAATAATTAATATTTATTGTGGTTTTTTAACCGAATCATTTACTTTTAGAGCATTGCATCCATGGTTTCTTTGCATATC
>NW_007505675.1:0-255 GCF_000475195.1 Diaphorina citri
TTTTTTAACATTTTTGCTTCAACAAAGGAAAATCTGAACATAAAAATAACATGTTACTCCTGCTCAGATACTTAAGATATCATACTCCTACATACCTACCTAACTTTCTTTTAGCTAAATTCCCTTTAGCTTTATTTTTTTTTTTTTTTAAATTTTTAAATAAGGTCATTTTTTTCCAATTTTACAAGATCATGTAGGTCTCATTTTACTACACATTTGATCGCTACCTTTTCTTTAACTCCATCTTATAGGACA
>NW_007505676.1:0-255 GCF_000475195.1 Diaphorina citri
ATCATCCAGAGTAATACTAGGCAATGTTTACAACCATTCACTTTGACTTTAGTCTCATGTTCATCACATTTCTTATTATCAGGAGGCCCGTCCTCATGACGGACACCACATTCCATAATGTACTCATCAGACGGCTGCTTCCGCACACATCCATGGGCTCGTTTACGATATGAATAGCAACTATTCTTTATCCATTTATAGTCTTTGCAAATAACATTCAAAATAGCACACAGACCTTCCAAAATGAGATTATTT
>NW_007505677.1:0-255 GCF_000475195.1 Diaphorina citri
GACTGATTCCCTATTTTTATTGCATGTCGCACACGGTGTGCGACATTTTTAACGTCAACTTTTTCTATAACTCTGACGTGTTCAAAATTCTCAGATAACTCGTCAGACATTAAAGTCTTGGATTTTTTCATTTTTTATTTCATTTTTTTATTATAGGTAATTTTTCATGGTAAAGATATTTTTTTTCTCCCAACTCCCAAAACATGTAAAATTTGAAGTTATTTTTAGTTATTTCCCCCTATTATCATTTTTCAA
>NW_007505678.1:0-255 GCF_000475195.1 Diaphorina citri
GTGTCAGTGGATAGGCGTAGCCCTGCATTACTTCTGCCTCTGCTCACTGTTCTGGATGGCAGTCACTGTCAAGTAAGTGCTTACGATAGAATGTAATAGAGTACATACCTGGCTCTGTATGAGTGTGTTCTGTCTTGTGTTCGCCCTGGGACTGAGGCAGACGGAAGCGGAACGACTGTGTCAGTGGATAGGCGTAGCCCTGCATTACTTCTGCCTCTGCTCACTGTTCTGGATGGCAGTCACTGTCAAGTAAGT
>NW_007505679.1:0-255 GCF_000475195.1 Diaphorina citri
ATTATATCTATTTGCTTAGAAAACAGGTGCCACTTGGAACTTGGAGTCTTGAGGTTGGTGGTTTGAGTCCAAGTCAAGTCAAAACATTTGAAGTATATTAACGGGAGCACGACATTTGAGAGTGCCTACCTTGTAAGCGTTAGGTCACAGGTTCGATTTCCGCCCGGTTCTTATTTTATCCGAAACAGATAAGGTTTGTTCTTGGGACGACCGACTTTCTTCTATCCTGTCTTCCTTCTCTTCGATTCCGGGACG
>NW_007505680.1:0-255 GCF_000475195.1 Diaphorina citri
TTTTTTTTTTTTTAATCTCCTACAGACCTACACAAATTGATTTGACTGACCAAAAAATTGGACTGACAAACTCAATCAAAAATAAGGCACACGGACCAAAAATCAGGGGCCCACTAGTAGACTCGAAGATATTTTGACAGTACCTACAAACTTTGACATCCGAGATTTTTCCTTACTCTTTTTTCCAACATAGAAGCAAGCACAATTTTATCTCTACATCTAGTAAGCTCTGAAGCAAACCCCTCAACATTCCCA
>NW_007505681.1:0-255 GCF_000475195.1 Diaphorina citri
TAACTTTGGAGTTCAACATTTAAAATAAATTAAATCACTTTTATTTTTAAAATTAAATTTTATCAGTAACAGAAAAATCAATAATGAATTATGGTAAGTTTTAAAAGTCACCCTAACAGGTTGAGATCGGAAAATGAACTGAAGAAAAACACGCTTTAATTTAATTTTAAAAAATGGAAAAAAATATAGTAAGGTTGAAAATTGAATTAATAGTGTTGGTGGGGAAAAAGAGGATGTTATGTGACCGATATAATT
>NW_007505682.1:0-255 GCF_000475195.1 Diaphorina citri
TGGTTTTCCCTCGGTGCCATTTGTCATTGAGTTTTTGACCTGGTGATGTTTTTATAAGGTTTTTTTACGTCAAAGATTAACTTGTTGACAATATTGCGTATGGTGGTGAAAATATTTTTTTTTTACAACTTTATACAGTATTTAGTGTTAGGGTATGTATTTTACCTATGTTTGTAACTTGATATGTAGCTCCAGTGATTCCAGATTTGTAGTTACAGAGATGGCAGCATTACCAGTAGGTCCATAACGAGAGCA
>NW_007505683.1:0-255 GCF_000475195.1 Diaphorina citri
GCTAAGCCAGTGCAGCCAGTGTCATTGTAACCTCAATTACCGCCTAAAGAAATGGGTTTAGCTGACTTAGCGAGACCCTTAGCTGCCGTCTGCGCCAGAAACAACTGTAATACTGTACACTTATGTATGTTTGAACAGAAACAAACCCGCGTCATAGGCTTACAAGGCAGACGCGCGCCCTTTCAAGCTAACTTAAACTAGGCTGGCGCAGACACTTCTGATCCACCTTGTTTTAGACCAGCCACTCAGGCTGAC
>NW_007505684.1:0-255 GCF_000475195.1 Diaphorina citri
GGCGCGGCAATGCCGCATGCTGCAGGTTGCTGTTGCCGGTTGCTTCCTAAATTGCCCCAGTGTAAAGGTACCTTTACAAACCAAACTATAACGTTTGACCAATGAATCAAATCACAAAAAATAGCCTAAATAATGCAAGTGGCCTTTGAGACTTACTCCAGGGTCAATAGTCATCTGTTGAAAAACATGTTTTTGGCCTCTGAGCCAGCTGAGCCAATATAAATGAACAACTTCCAAAGATTGAAAACCTCAAGT
>NW_007505685.1:0-255 GCF_000475195.1 Diaphorina citri
GAACCCCCAACGGCCGCGTTCCAAGTCCTCTTCATAGATTTCGGAAACACAAGCGTCGCCACTGAATTCCGCCGTCTGCCCCGCGATGTTGCCAACTTGCCGCCCCTGGCGACCCAGGTCCGTCTGGCAACACCGGACGCATGGCCTGACACGGCGACTGAAAAGTTAGAAGCCCTAGCCAGTGGCGGAGAGAGGAAGTTCGAGTTACGCTGGCTTCAGGGAAGAACAGTGGTGGAGCTGTTCATAGGAGAAAAG
>NW_007505686.1:0-255 GCF_000475195.1 Diaphorina citri
TCTTTGGAACCCTTCCAAAGTTTTTGAATTTGAAAGACTATTTTAAATGAGGCTATTGTCCTAATTATCCATTGTATAGTGTATATAAAGTTTTTATGCATTGCACCATTGCAGTTTGCAGTTTTCTCCATCTCCTATCCATCTTCTTCCTCATTATCTTGTCCTCTTTCTATTTTATTCTTTGTAAATTTTAGATTGGGAACAGGAAAGATCATTAGTTTTCGTCAAATGTGAAGCTGCCTCATTGTTTTCCTT
>NW_007505687.1:0-255 GCF_000475195.1 Diaphorina citri
CAGTACTGAAAGGTAGGTATAGACTTGATTTCGTAGTATGATAGACCCAACATTGCAAAGGATTCAAAGGAAATGCCTATAATAATTAGTTATACCTATCTATGTACTATGTTACGAGAAAATCAAGGAGTCAAGTAGAAGAGAAGTGAGGAACATGAGGAGAAGGAGGAGGAGAAGAAAGAGGAGGAGGAGGAGGAGGAGGAGGAGGAGAAAGAGGAGGACGAAGATAAAGAGAAACCACAGAACATGATGACA
>NW_007505688.1:0-255 GCF_000475195.1 Diaphorina citri
TAAGCGTGTTACCTACATAATTTTTACCATGCTTGAATAGGTTCGCTGATTTTGTTCATAAACGGGTTCCTTGATTTTTATATAGCGTTTCACTCGAATAGAATAAAAATAAAGTATTATTAAAGAACGAATCTGTGCAGTGTAGTTTGGCAAGAACCTGCTATTATTGGAGGATACCATTTTTGGCGTTATTTTTTGCATTGATATCCTTGAACGGTATGTCGTGAGAACAGTAGTTTTAATAGCACCACTACT
>NW_007505689.1:0-255 GCF_000475195.1 Diaphorina citri
CACCATTTCGTCCAAGTCTTGTAGGGCTTTTAGTTTGTTCAGGGCTGTGGGGGATTGGTGTTTGGAATTGACACTCGAAGCGCTAGTTGTGAAAGAAGGTTGCTGGGAATTAACGCTTGGGGCGCCACTAGTCGTGAAAGATTGGTTCTGAGAATTGACGCTTGGGGCGTTAGTTGTCTTCAATAAAGAACTTTGGTTCTGAGAATTGACACCAGCAGCGCTAGGCGCGGGGAAGGAAACACCTTTTGCTGTCGA
>NW_007505690.1:0-255 GCF_000475195.1 Diaphorina citri
CTGGCCGCTCAACCCGCTAAAAAACCTCCCCGTTCTTCTTTCTTGGTCCCGGAACTTTTCTGTTATGACTTCGGGAATCGTCAGCCTGGTTAGGTTGGGTGGTAGCGCCTTCTAAGCGCTAGGTCGTGGAACTTCTGCCCTGGGCGAACTTTATTCTAAACAGATAAGATTCATTTCCGGAACGGCTGGCTTTCTCCTATCCTGTCTTCCTTCTCTTGGATTTTGGACGTTGTTACAGTTCCCTCTAATAATTTT
>NW_007505691.1:0-255 GCF_000475195.1 Diaphorina citri
ACCTACGGGGACCAGAAGCCTCCCTACTCCTATATTTCCCTCACAGCAATGGCTATCTGGAGTTCTCCAGAGAAAATGCTTCCCCTGTCAGACATCTACAGATTCATAGCCGATAGATTTCCTTATTACAGAAGAAACACACAACGCTGGCAGAACTCACTTCGTCACAATCTGTCATTCAATGATTGTTTTGTTAAAATTCCTAGGAGACCTGACAGACCAGGGAAAGGCGCTTACTGGGCACTTCATCCTAAT
>NW_007505692.1:0-255 GCF_000475195.1 Diaphorina citri
ATGCCCCAAGCGCGTCTTCGGAAATTAGAGCCCCCAGCTATGAATCTTTATCCCCAAGTCGGCCCGCGGTTATTCAGGTTGTCAATCAACAGCTAAAACCCGTGACGGACAGATTGGCTGCTTTTGAAGATAGATTCTTGGAATTTCAAGCGAGCATTACTGAGCTTCTACGGAATCCCCCTCAAAGCCGTAGAAGCGAATCCTCAGTGGAAGACTATGCTGATGACATCTCGGGCATCGGAGAGGATGAAGCCT
>NW_007505693.1:0-255 GCF_000475195.1 Diaphorina citri
AGAAATGGGACATTGGTAAACTGAAAACGAATGAAGGAATAATATTTGCAGAACAAGTGAAAGAAGCTTTCGAGAAGAATGATGAGAAAGAAGACATCAAGGAAGAATGGAATACAGTCAAAAATACGATAGTGAATGCACTGGAAACAAGTGTTGGAAAACAATCAAAGATCCCTAAAAAAAGAATGGATAACACAGGAAATGTTGGATAAGATGGAAGAAAGAAGACAACTGAAGAATAACAACACTGAAGAA
>NW_007505694.1:0-255 GCF_000475195.1 Diaphorina citri
TTTTAAAATAATAATAATAATAATAATAAAACTTTCAAAATGATAATAATAATAATAATAATAAAAAACTTTCAAAATGAAATACCTACCTAATAAAAATAATAATAACTACATATTATATAGATTGTCATAAAACGCTTGTCACAAATGTCGTTCCCCGCTTAATACACTACGCTTAATTTTATGACTTGACTAGGACTCGAACCAACAACCTCCAGATCCGAAGTCCACGGCGCTAACCACTACACCACTGAG
>NW_007505695.1:0-255 GCF_000475195.1 Diaphorina citri
AAAATATTAAAGATTAAAAAGAAATTAATACCTATAGGGTATCTACCCAACCATCCATATACTATCAGTTAAGATTCGGGTCTGAGATTTTGCAGTAGGGCTGGGTTGGGTAAGCAATAGCTTGGGGTAGGATTGGGTTGGGTAAGCAATAGCTTGGGGTAGGATTGGGTTGGGTTCAGGCAATAGCTGAATTGAGTGAAATATCATTTCCATCCATTTCACTAGATTGGAATTAGACAGGACATTGTTAATCCA
>NW_007505696.1:0-255 GCF_000475195.1 Diaphorina citri
CCCGGGCGGGAATCGAACCCGCGGCCTAGCGCTTACAAGGCAGACGCACTACCAACTAAGCTAACTAGGCTGGCGGCTCATGTTTTCTATACAACTAATGTCAGAATATTAATATCATGATGTCCATTGAGGTCTTAATACCCTCTCACCTACCTTTCTCCTACTTCCCTTTCTCTATATCCTTCTCTCCTTCTCCATCCTCCCCTTCTGCTCCACTTTTAGTGCATTAAAAAAAAAAAAAAAACATCAAGCCGA
>NW_007505697.1:0-255 GCF_000475195.1 Diaphorina citri
TTCGTTTGGGGAATATTGAACTTATTCCCTTTAGTACTCTACTCAGTCCACTCAGGTAGGTCTGGTAGGTAATTATTCTGCCAATAGGATATTTGGGAGGGTGCATGGTCCAAATTTTCGCCCCCTCCCCCTAAATTTGGCCCTGTGCTGACCTCCCTACCGTGATGTTCTTTTGGCGGTTAGCCAGCCTAGTTAGCTTAGTTGGTAGTGCGTCTGCCTTGTAAGCGCTAGGCCGCGGGTTCGATTCCCGCCCGG
>NW_007505698.1:0-255 GCF_000475195.1 Diaphorina citri
TATCACATGTTGTGGTCGCGTGTGTTTTCTACAATCGTTTTTAAATACCTGCTTTCGAATAGCTTTTATTTACGAGTATTTGCATGGAAACGCATTACAATTGTCAAGAAAAGACAGAATATTTTAATGATGCTCTTTGGCTAATTGCTGGGTGTAAGTAGGTTAACAATAAATGAAATTATTATCTCTACAATCGTAAGTACCTACGAGTGTTATTATTGCGGAAAAACTAGAACTAGACCATAAAATATTTGT
>NW_007505699.1:0-255 GCF_000475195.1 Diaphorina citri
ATGATACAAATTTCTTGACCCCGCCGGGAATCGAACCCAGGTCTCCCGCGTGCAAGGCGAGTGCAGTGACCACTATGCCATGGGAGCTGACTTTTTATTTATTTTATAAAATACAATTAGAAGCTAAAGAAGAAGAAAAAATGTATCTTATTTTCCTAAGCACTAATGGATAAGAAGTAAGAAGTACTATACCTACCCTGAACAATAAATATTTGAATTCCTATTCCAGATACTGAGGTGAAACTTGAGGGCAAT
>NW_007505700.1:0-255 GCF_000475195.1 Diaphorina citri
AGTCGATTACATGGAAATGATCTGTTGAATTCAACTTTAATCTCATCTCTAAATTTAGATTCTTCGTCTCTCTACACTCCCAACACCCAAGTCATTCGCACCATACTTAACGATGGTACTATCATCACTCCCTCGGCCGCTACTCAATTAGTCGCTACTCAGCTACCCACGGTCGCTACTCAACTGGTCACCCCTCAATCCACCATTCCTCAGCTATCAGTCGCTCCTACATTGTCGGTCACTCAGTTACCGTCA
>NW_007505701.1:0-255 GCF_000475195.1 Diaphorina citri
AAAGCAAGGGAGGACGAAGAGGAGAGGAAAAGTAAGAGAGAGAAGGACAGAGAAGCAAAGAGAAAAGCAAGGGAGGACAAAGAGGAGAGGAAAATTGAGAGAGAGAAGGACAGTGAAGCAAAGAGAAAAGCAAGGGAGGACGAAGAGAAGAGGAAAAGTGAGAGAGAGAAGGACAGTGAAGCAAAGAGAAAAGCAAGGGAAGATGCTGATGTTAGGCGTAGGGAGACAGAAGCAAGGCAAGTACTGAGGGAAGAC
>NW_007505702.1:0-255 GCF_000475195.1 Diaphorina citri
ACTTCTTTCTTCCTCGTGATTTTTACTGTCTTCTATTTTTCGAGCAACCATTGTGCTGCCTCTACGCCTCGATCTTAACGATTCATAATGAAAGCTGCTGCTACACAGTGCTAACTTTAATAATAATCTTATTTAACACATGTATTATAAACTTTGGCGGAAACTTTGCTCATATTTACCACACAGTAAAAACAGTGGATGATAAATAGGGAGGGAATTAGAGGAGAACAAAGAACCCGAAGGAGGGGAAGAAAG
>NW_007505703.1:0-255 GCF_000475195.1 Diaphorina citri
TATAGAGTAACTTTTCTACTTTATTTTTGAGGGTGTTGTAGAAAACTTTTTTCATTTCATAGTTGGAGTATCCATTGTTTTCACCTATGTTTCTTATGGTTTTTAGTTCGCTCATGAAATCATCTCTTTCTAGTGGTACCTCCAGGACCCGATTATACATATTCCTAAAGAAAGCCATTTTGTGGTTGTACATATGGTAGGATGAGGCCGGTATAATCACGTCTGTATAGCTAGGTTTCCTATATATTTTAAACC
>NW_007505704.1:0-255 GCF_000475195.1 Diaphorina citri
TCTGTGTACATTACTCGTACACTTGTATTGGCATTTCTATTATCTGGCATCGGAACATACCACAAGTATTGAGTAGGTATTGGTACATGTTGGCATGGGTCGGTTGACATCCAAAGAAGAATTATTGAGTATAACGTATTATGTCCGATGATTTATAAGAAGTCCGAAATTGTTGTAAGTTCAAGTTCGTTCACCAGTGATGGATGGAATCTGATCAAACCGTTATGTTGGCGGCGGTGCGGCGGAAGAGATATT
>NW_007505705.1:0-255 GCF_000475195.1 Diaphorina citri
TAGGAATAATAGGGAAAGGATAGACATAGAGAGACGAAAGGAGAAGGGTAGAAAGTGTAGAGAGACGAAAGAAAAAGGATAGAAAAGACAAAAGGAGAAGGGTAAGAAGGGTAGAGGGACAAAAGGAGAAGGGTAGAGATACGAAAAGAGAAGGGTAAGAAGAGTATAGAGACGAAGGAAGAAGGGTAACAAGAGTATAGAGACGAAAGGAGAAGGGTAACAAGAGTAGAGAGACGAAAGGAGAAGGGTAGAGAG
>NW_007505706.1:0-255 GCF_000475195.1 Diaphorina citri
ACCTTATCCTACACAAGTAACTGAGAAAATCGGAACGGCTGGCTTTCTCCTATCCTGCCTCTTTTCGCTTTTTTGACGATAAGAACTTATTAGTTACAGTTACAGTTTCCTTTATCAAACCTTTTTTTTTAAATCCATAATTTGTCTATTTGGTCCACGATAATAATTCACGAATGTTTTGTCCGGCACCAGTACCTTCTTTGATTTGCCCAATTTTCTCATAAACAATAAATAAGTATATAACCTTTCATTCCA
>NW_007505707.1:0-255 GCF_000475195.1 Diaphorina citri
CATACCTCGGCTGGGATTGAACCCATGCCCTCCTGTTTACCAGGCGAGCGCCTTGACCACTACACCACCGAGGCAGGATGTAAGAAAAGATCTCGCCATAAAAATTCCTTATTCTAATAATGGAATACCCAGTTCTTCTTTTATTTGAAAATTTTTGACCGACCCTTCACTTGGAATGATGAATGTGGGATGTGAATATTTAGATGTCATTCAAGTTCCTAAATATTTAAATTTCTGTAAAAAAGTAAAATCTTA
>NW_007505708.1:0-255 GCF_000475195.1 Diaphorina citri
AAATCATTTTGAAAAAAAAATTCGGTGTGTTTTTGGAATTTGCAGAGGGAGGATGTGTTTTGTGCAGTTTCAAGACACAATCTTGGCAAAGAGTTTTTTCTTGATTCCCGTTATGTAAAGTGTCCAAAGTGTGTGTAAAGTGAAAATATAAGGTGTGAACTTCATTTTAAACTTCAGTTTTCATTGGTAAGTGTATTATTTAATCATTTATTAAGTAATTAATTATTGATCAACATTAAAAACAGGTTTTTTCCA
>NW_007505709.1:0-255 GCF_000475195.1 Diaphorina citri
CGGTTAGAACCCCAAGTATAAGTTCAAAGAGGAAAGGTATCCTTTCGAGATCTATTTTGTGGCTAGCACATTGCCTATCCTATAAAAAGATACGCAAAACAACGTCAAGTACAAAATGGTGTGGAAAACCATATTGACTCTTCTCCAAAATTTCGAAATCTATTCCTGGCGCAAGTTCCATAATTTATTGATCTCTCTTTTTCAGACCAACCCGGAAAACCAGGCACGCCTGAAATCAAGGACTTCGACACCGAC
>NW_007505710.1:0-255 GCF_000475195.1 Diaphorina citri
TGGCAAATTAATTAAAATGTGAGCTCACGTAACGTGAGCTAGTGTGTTTCTACCTTAAGAATAGTCACAGTCATCAATGTCACCATATTATGGATTGCTGTAATTTAGACTGTTATCGGTTAGAACATCCCTGAACAACTGTTTCAAGCTTTTGTAAATGTAAATGTAGTTTCTTTTTGTTATTATGTCACAACTTTGGTGCTCACTGCAGCATTGTAGGATTTTTCCAATATCTCAATAATCCTAAAATCCAAT
>NW_007505711.1:0-255 GCF_000475195.1 Diaphorina citri
CTCCTCCCTTTCCTCCCATGTCTCAGCCTTCTTCCTATGTTATAGATCCCTCCTAACCCATTCCCTCTCCTCCTCCCTTTCCTCCCATGTCTCAGCCTTCTTCCTATGTTATAGATCCCTCCTAACCCATTCCCTCTCCTCCTCCCTCTCCTCCCATGTCTCAGCCTTCTTCCTATGTTAGCTAGGGCGCACATTGAGCTGCGTTACACAGTCAGGCAGCACAGCCACGCAGTGCAGTTTAGGAAAATGGGAACT
>NW_007505712.1:0-255 GCF_000475195.1 Diaphorina citri
CCACCCTTGTGAAATACCCCCCTCAGCTCCCGCCTTTCCCTCCCATGTGGAAAATTCCCTCCCTTTCCCTCCTTCACGTAAAACATGCCCCTCTCTCAGATCCCGGCTCTCTCCTCCCCTGTGAAAAATTCCCTTCCTCCCACCCTCGTAAAATATCCCACAACTCCCATCTTTCCTTCCCATGTGAAAAATTACCTCCCTCCTCCGCGCAAAATATTCCCTTCTTTTTCCTACCCATTTTTAATCACTGCGAAA
>NW_007505713.1:0-255 GCF_000475195.1 Diaphorina citri
CACTAAAAACTGACCATCGAAATTTTGACCCGATTACATTACTTTCCTTCCTATAGGATAAGGAAAGTAAAAACGGCGGTGGCACACTCATCTTAAAAAAAAACTCTCTTCTGGCGCAAAAAGAAAAGTTCTGAAAACCCTTTAAAAATCCGTTCCTGAATCTTGCCTAATAATGTACACACTGAAAAAAAAACTTGTCCGTAATACGAGGAATTTGATGTGTTACCCAGTGATTTCCTTTTAAAACTGCTACAG
>NW_007505714.1:0-255 GCF_000475195.1 Diaphorina citri
CACAAATGGCTCCTTACGAATCACGATTGCTCAGCTATGTGGTAAGTTGCAGAGAAAATATCAAGAAAGAACCATCCATAAGGCAATTCTCCTTATGGATGGTTCTTTTCTGCTTGATGGTGTCCAATGATATATTAACTAAGTGGATTTTTCCGAATACCTATCAACTTTTATCTTAACCAAATGGAGGCGAAAATTAATAATAATAGCTCGGTAACTAACCAGTTTTCGGCGATCTAACTAAAAATGGGATTT
>NW_007505715.1:0-255 GCF_000475195.1 Diaphorina citri
CAGTTCGGTCTTATTTCTCCTCCACCTCCTATACTATTCCTTCTCCTCTTTTAACCATTCAACCATTTTCTTAAATCTCCTCATCTTCCTCCTACCTCATCCTGGCATCCTGTCTCATCCATCATCAGGCCACATCCTTAGCCACAAATTTTCACTTCCCTATTCACAGGATAATAATTTTAGTGGTATCTCCGGGGCTCATCCCTTCTCCTCCTCCTCCTCCTCTTCCTCCTCCTCTTCCTCCTCCTCCTCCTC
>NW_007505716.1:0-255 GCF_000475195.1 Diaphorina citri
TATGTGGCGTATGGTACAGGTGGGCCAATAAATGGTACGTTTTTTAGGTGGGCGAATAAATGGTACACTTACCCTAGCCCTCTATCAAACCTGTAACAGCGAAGGTCTTATCGTCCCAAATTCGAAGAGAGAAGGAGGATAAAGATCGCCCCGGGCGGAAATCGAACCCCCGACCTGGTGCTTACAAGACTGGTACTTATAACCTACTAGCAGCCAAGTAGGTAATCCAAAGAAACTTTTACTAGGTAATTCAAA
>NW_007505717.1:0-255 GCF_000475195.1 Diaphorina citri
AAGACTGATAAATCAAGAGGTAGACGGTTGTTGTGGTGATTAGGAAACGATTGGAGTTTTCAAAGGATATTAAGACTCGGAAGTTTAGCGAGAGCAAAAGATAAATGGTGGGGTTATTTGGAAAGAAATTAGAGATGGATAAAGAGTCTGAAAAAGAACTACTCTTTTGTACTTGAAATTAGAGATGCGACTTTTGACTCATCTTTGGGATTGAATCCCAACTGAGCTACTCAGTAAAAGGAACTACTCTTTTTT
>NW_007505718.1:0-255 GCF_000475195.1 Diaphorina citri
TTGGACACACCTTTATATTGACACGTATATGCAGTTCTCCCCCAACAGGGCCCCCTAATAAGATGGAGTTGACAGCCGTACTCCGTAGTAGCTTAACCCATCCTTTAGCCTTTAGGGCTGCCTAGCCCCTACACCTAAGCCTTAGATTGGGCTTTTTGTGTATGAAAGACCCGTACTCCATACTCGGCCTTCAAAGCCGGCTGAATGGCCGTATTAAAGTGCCTGCAAATCAGCCTCCATCGTTTCGCCTTGTAT
>NW_007505719.1:0-255 GCF_000475195.1 Diaphorina citri
CTGTATTTGATTGATTTCTTCATGAATTCCTCATAATATATCCTAATGCTAATAGGTATATCCTGCTATGCAATGGCTATTACCATTTTCTCAAAAAGTGCCTGCTTACCTTTACCCTATGTAGATTAGTAGGTATCCGTTGGCCAAGCCCATCAATTATAATCGAAAATAACCTATGGTGGTAGAGAACGCCTAAGGCGTTAACCTCGCCTAGTGGTTGCCTTCCACTGAAGAGTCTATTATTATTATTATTAT
>NW_007505720.1:0-255 GCF_000475195.1 Diaphorina citri
TTTTTCCCCGTCTCTTACTGTAAGGTGCCTTCGAAGACACCTAAGTTACACTTGTGTATGTGTTGCAGATTACAGGCACTTTTTAGTGGGTACTCTGAAATGTAAGGTTCATAGAGAGGGGAGTGGGTCATTTTTCTATAGATTTATCCCTCCTCTTCCTCCTGTTTCCCCTCCAGGAAATCGATCCCAATAATACCTAAACTCGGCCCTGCCCTCTCTCTCGCTCTGACTTCTTATCTTTCTTTCTCCTTTTGT
>NW_007505721.1:0-255 GCF_000475195.1 Diaphorina citri
GAGGAAGACAAAATCAAACTGATAGAAGAAGAAATTGCGGCCTTACAAAGAGTGGAGGATGAAAAGGAGTATGCAGACACGGTGAGGAAAATAGCAAGAGGTATTTGGGAGGAGAAAATCTTCCTGAAGACAAAAATAAGGAAAGGACTGAAGGAGGGCCCTAATCAAAATATGGCGGTCATTGTGAACAAGGGAGCGGAAAAGTCAAACTTAATCTTCATGCTGAGGAGCAAATTTCCAGAGATGGACGACCTT
>NW_007505722.1:0-255 GCF_000475195.1 Diaphorina citri
TTCAACTGGTTTGGTTTCTTTATGTTCTGGTAACTCTTCTGCAACTGGTTTGATTTCTTCTTTTTCTGGTAACTCTTCTTCAACTGGTTTGGTTTCTTTATGTTCTTTTAACTCTTCTTCAACTGGTTTGGTTTCTTCATGTTCTTGTGATTCTTCTTCAATTGGTTTGGTTTCTTCATGCTCTGGTAACTCTTCAACTGGCTTGATTACCTCTTCTTCAAGTGGTTTAGTTTGTTTTTCTTCTGGTAACTCAAC
>NW_007505723.1:0-255 GCF_000475195.1 Diaphorina citri
GATCTCTCTAGAACAAGGACAAGAAAATGCTTCTCAACATATCAAATCTTCTTCACATGAAATTGAAGAAGACAAAAATCTAAAGCTGAAGTGACGTCAAAACCAGAGACATTTCCAATATTACGCTCTATTTACACAAAATGCAGCGTTCAATCTTTGATATTATCATTATGCTGTATTTGACATGGCTTCGCTTTATCTCTGTACCTTTGAATCATGTTTGCTTTTTCATTTATTTTTGTTTTCCATGAAAAT
>NW_007505724.1:0-255 GCF_000475195.1 Diaphorina citri
CTTTAAAAAAAAAAAAAAAAAAAAAAAATCTGGATAAAATTTGCACCACGATTTTCGTGTTCCTGGTAAAAAGACCTTTAATTTGATATATATTAGGTCGACTAGGTTTGGATACAGTGGCGTAGCGTGGTCTAAATTCAAGTGTAAGGCGTGTAGGGTACTAATTTCCATCATCCGTGCTCTTCATGGATTGGCATAGACAAGTATAACTAGGTACCTACCTACCTTCCCAGTTCCACACTCGCCTTAGTATGC
>NW_007505725.1:0-255 GCF_000475195.1 Diaphorina citri
CTAGTCCAAATGGTTGAGTGCGAAGGGCATCCACTCGGAAAATTTTGTTTCGCCAAAACCAGTTGGCCTCAAAGCGATCACTCTAAAGCTCACTGAGAGGGCAACGACAAACGCCAACCCAATCTGAGCATGGGAAAAGGCGAAGAAGAAGACTTGCGTACAGATATTTTACCATGCTTACCAGAAATGTATACCATTCTACTTGCGTACGGGAGATCTACTAGAGAAATTTATACCATTCTACTTGCGTACGGG
>NW_007505726.1:0-255 GCF_000475195.1 Diaphorina citri
TCGGGGAAATAATTTCGTTGCAGTTGCCAATGAAAATAAATCCTCTAAATGCAGTGTATTGACTAGTGACATTGATACGATGCAATTATCTGACAATGTGTGAAGTACTTCGTAGGGAAATACAGGATTGTCGTGAAGACAAAGGTGCTAGTTATCGTGTGAAGTCAATATCTTCCCTAGAGGAATTGTGTACATGGTTATCAAACTGGTGTTTTATTGAACTGATTGGTAGTTTCACAGAGAAGACATATTTGA
>NW_007505727.1:0-255 GCF_000475195.1 Diaphorina citri
TCGTTCTCGGAACGGCTGGCTTTCTCCTATCTATTCGTTCCCTCTTCGCTTCCGGGACGATAAGACCTCAGCAGTTACAGATATAGGTACAGCTAAAGAGTCAAGTGAGGACAAAATATCATGCATCTTTTACCTGTTACGGAAAAATCGTACAGTTTATAAAATTCAAGGCTTCACAATCCGTTTGTCAATGAAATCGGTGACAAATCGACTAGATATGCGTTACGTGCGCCCAAACAATTTATCAAAATAATT
>NW_007505728.1:0-255 GCF_000475195.1 Diaphorina citri
ATAAGATCTCTATTGGCTTTGGAAGGTAGCACACCTGTTTTGTAAGTTCTAGGTTGGGGGTTTGATTCCTGCCCAAGATGGACTTTATCCTAAACAGAGCAGGTTTAATATTGAAATGATCAGTTCTGTTCTATCCTGCCCTTGCTCTCTTTGGTTTCAGGACAATAAAACCTAAATTAGTAGTAGTAGTAGTAGTAGTAGTAGTAGTAGTAGTAGTAGTAGTAGTAGTAGTAATATAATTGTATTTATTTATTT
>NW_007505729.1:0-255 GCF_000475195.1 Diaphorina citri
CCCTAAACTCCCAGTAGAAAACAGGGTCTCCACTCCAAATTTTTAAAAATCACTAGATTCAAGGAAAAGAAATCACTAAATTTTAAAATTCTTCCAAATGGTAGTTTATTCGTGGTTTTTGAGGGTAGAAGTCTCATATAATGTTTTTTATAGTGAAAAATCCTCTATAGACAATGAAAAAACTGGTTAACTTTTTTACTTTCTCTGACTCCAATAACTTTTTTTTTTAAGCTAGCAGCACGCTATTGGCCAGAT
>NW_007505730.1:0-255 GCF_000475195.1 Diaphorina citri
AAAGATATCTCTGGTGTTATCTGCAATTATCTTCTTTTTGATCTTTTATAACGTTCTCGTTTTCACTGCCTTTGACTTCTTGGAGAATCTTTAGTGTTTGTGTCATTCCTGAATATTTCCCTCTTTTCTGTGAAAATATGCACCCAGTTGCCATTACTTTGTGTGTTACCTTTTTTTAATTATGTTCTAACTTTTGGCCCGAGTGTTTTCAAAGCGTTACTCCGGAATGCAATCCCATGTCTTTGGTTTGGTCTG
>NW_007505731.1:0-255 GCF_000475195.1 Diaphorina citri
CAGTGTCGGTTCCTACCAAGGGTAAATTATCCTTACCAGATGATTCCAGAAACCAGATCCCGTTCTTGGAACAGCTTCTAGAAACCAGATCCCGCTCTTGGAACGGCTGGCTTTCTTCTATTCTGTTCTCTATTTGATTTCAGAGTGACAAGAGCTCCATTGTTAGGCACAACCAGGGATGTGCAAAATGCTTTTGAAAACCAATTTGAAATGCAAAATGTAAAATGCCTCTAGAAAACCAATTTGAAATGTAAA
>NW_007505732.1:0-255 GCF_000475195.1 Diaphorina citri
CCCCGGGCGGGAATCGAACCCACGGCCTAGCGCTTACAAGGCAGACGCACTACCAACTAAGCTAACTAGGCTGGCGAGGACAGAGGAAAACGACGCGACGAAAAATTTGTTCAAAAACATGATTGGGAGAGAGATAGTGAGTGAGAGTGAGAGAGAACGAGAGAGAGGCATAGTGAGTGAGAGACAAAGATAGAGTGAGTGAGTGTGAGTGAGAGAGAGAGAGAGAGAGAGAGAGAGAGAGAGAGAGAGAGGGGG
>NW_007505733.1:0-255 GCF_000475195.1 Diaphorina citri
GTTTAATCACCCTTCACCCAAGTTTACTCCAATCCCCCATAGACCATGTAGCATGGACCAGGGTCACAACTGAGTCCTCTCCTAGGTGAATGCAAGTCTATTTCATCAATACTATTAGGTACACCTTGGTAAGATCTCTACTCTGGTCTTCGGTTGTTTAGTTCTTCGCGTGTGGTTATCAGTGGTTTCATTTGTAGAGTGGTTTTAGTTCGGCTTGTGATATTTTGTTTACAACTTTGGTACAACAACGCTCGG
>NW_007505734.1:0-255 GCF_000475195.1 Diaphorina citri
GAGCCTACTGCTGGAGGAAAGGGACTTTTTAGTCCTATGCGAGCAATATAAATAAGCACTATTACTTATTATTATTATCATCATCATCACTAAAGTTAAGTATCGTTGTGCGTGGATGGTATCCGGATCGGTGACGATCTGGGCAATTATCATCTGCTGGCTTTTCCTGATCCTACTCAGACTGGGTGTGGTAAATGTGAGGACTCACATCTATGCTGTCTTCTGTCAAATGGTACTTTTACACTTTTTTTCTAG
>NW_007505735.1:0-255 GCF_000475195.1 Diaphorina citri
GTTGTTAGCGCGTCTGCCTTGTAAGCACTAGGTCGCGGGTTCAATTCCTGCCCGAGCCGGATTTTATCCTGAATGGATTAGTTTCCGGAACGTCTTGCTTTCTTCTATCCTGTCCTAAAGCTCTCTTCGATAAGACCTCCTTTGTTAGTTGTTACAGTTCCCTCTATCAGAGGTTTGACAGAGGGAACTGTAACTGCTTCGTCCCGAAATCGAAGAGAGAACGAAGACAGGATAGGAGAAAGCCAGCCGTTCCGT
>NW_007505736.1:0-255 GCF_000475195.1 Diaphorina citri
GTTCAATTCTAATAGGGAGCTGTTGAGAAATTACCACGCTGAACGAAGGTGAGTGAGTCAGTGAGTTATGAAAGAGAAGTACTCAGTCAATGTGTCAGAGCACTATGTAGTTCTATTCAATTCTAATAGGGAGTTGTTGAGAAACTACCATGCCGAACGAAAGTGAGTAAGTTGTAAAAGAGAACTACTCAGTGAATGAACTACTCAGGCAATGAGTCAGATCTTGACTCCTTATCCTGATAACTACACCTACCT
>NW_007505737.1:0-255 GCF_000475195.1 Diaphorina citri
TTTAGACTGCTGGGGTAAAGGGACTTTTCAGTCCTATTCGGGCAGGATAAACAAGGTATATTCTATTCTATTCTACCTGTCAGTGAATGACAGTTTACCTGATAGTAAATGACTAGCCTTCTTAGTGTAAGTATAACTTCTGAAGTTTTTAGTGATAGGGGTTTTACCTCGTGGTCAAGTGGTCAAGGCGCTCGCCTGGTAAACAGGAGGGCGTGGGTTCAATCCCAGCCGAGGTATGGAATTTAATCCTCAATA
>NW_007505738.1:0-255 GCF_000475195.1 Diaphorina citri
ATTTTTTTTTTTTTTTTTTTTTAATTGTTTTCATATTAATTTTTGCCAGCGAATTTAAAATTCATTTCAATTTCGTGACTTGGAAATTGCATTTTTTCTCTCATGGGCCGGGAGAGAGGGAGTTAAAGTCAGTACAAAGGGGGAAAAAAGGGGGGAAAGTAGAAAGGTAATGTAAAGCCTTAAGCTTGATTCACACTATAGTGCCAGTCAAGGTCCAGTCACGGTCCAGTAACGGTCCGATCAAATGATTGTTGA
>NW_007505739.1:0-255 GCF_000475195.1 Diaphorina citri
GCTTTCTTCCTGCATTCCATCTTCATTTCACCTATATTTTTTCATGATTTCCTCCTCCTCTTCCTCTACTTCTTCAATCTTCAATTACTTCTTTCTTCAACTCCTTCTTCTTTGTTTTTGTTCCCCTCATTGCCTCTCTACTTAACCTATCTGGGTATACAAGAATACACATTATAACTTCTTTCATATTATCATCCATTTTCTTTTGCTCTTCTTCCTCGCCATGTAGATTAACTCATATTTTATCTCGTGCAT
>NW_007505740.1:0-255 GCF_000475195.1 Diaphorina citri
CTGTCAAACCTCTTAAAAAAAAAAAAGTAAGAACGCTCCTCGAGAACAAGAAGTTCTTGGAACGGGTTTCCTAAATTTCAAGACCTGACCTTAAGTCTAAGCACTCTAAGCCCCTGTTCCATCGGAAGATAGTGTGATAATGCCCTAGTTTTCACTCAAAAATGTGTTTCTTGTTCAATTTCAGCGCCGAATTTTGTAAGCTCCCTAACCCAAGGAGACTTTGTCTATTTCTTCTTCCGAGAAACTGCCGTCGAG
>NW_007505741.1:0-255 GCF_000475195.1 Diaphorina citri
AATCAAGACTAGAGCCCGTTCTCCCTTTATTCCCAATATAATGTTTAATTCATCCATCCATTTATTGGCCTTTCTTGGCGTAGCTTAACACAGGTGACGCTAAAACCGGTCTTAAATTATCGATTCAAATGTTATCTAAAACTTTCTTGCTTTGAGTTCATAGGTCGTCGCGACAAATTTTAAGATCAGAGCTCATTTGTGTAAGAAAATGTGAAGAAAATCCCCCAAAAACCAGTTTTTTGGTTTTATGGCTTT
>NW_007505742.1:0-255 GCF_000475195.1 Diaphorina citri
AGCATGGTAGGTAAACATTGGTTGTTAGGATTATTGAGATACTTATTGGGAAAAATCCTACAATGCTGCAGTGAGCACAAAAGTTGTGATATAATAACACAAAGAAACTGCATTTTTTCTAGGTGGGTCTTGGATTAGTGGAGCTACAGAAGATCATCTACTATACCAGTTGGTTGGTGGCTACTTTCTTCTGGATCTCACTCATTACGAAAACCTCACATGACACCATGGCTCAGGTAAGGGAAGGACGGGGTT
>NW_007505743.1:0-255 GCF_000475195.1 Diaphorina citri
CCTTATCTTCCGCTCAAGCTACCGCCTCTTTATCAAACCGGAAAACCCTTATACTTTCCACGAGAAAAGCCTTATCCTTCATCGTCAAGTGAAAATACAATACAGCGAAATCTTCAGGACTATACGTACTTCCCTTAGGCTTTCAATTGCCTGCGTTTCCAAAAGGCTTGTTGAAACCAGGAAAACGTATATGCGTACGGACGTGACTTTTGAGATGTATGTAGGTAATATTTAATATCAAGTAGGCTTTGCATG
>NW_007505744.1:0-255 GCF_000475195.1 Diaphorina citri
TAGTAGTAGCCTACTGCTGGAGTAAAGGGACTTTTCAGTCCTATGCGAGCAGTATAAATAAGCACTATTATTATTCTGATTCTGACGTGACTTTGTGAAGATTCATATTTGAAAGAAGAACACCAGTAACTTATACAACGGGTGAAGAGTATAAGTAACTGGTGTTCTTTTTATATATTCCTTTTTAGTCCGTCCTTCCTTTATTATTACTAATAATAAAAGGTATAAGGGACGGACTATTGTATTCGCTTCGGT
>NW_007505745.1:0-255 GCF_000475195.1 Diaphorina citri
AATAAAGAAAGATACAGATTGTAATTTGAACCTACAACAGGTAGATCACATTATTGTTTACATGCCCGGCACATTGCATAATCATATTTTTTTCAGGATGATATACAAAAAATCTCTCATTCCAATAGTACCTAAATCGCAAGTTTTACAGGTTCCCTCTTTATTTCATAGGAAATAAGGAAACTAGTATAGCTCGCTATACTGTAGTAATAAAAAGTTACGTACATATGCCAGCACGAACTTCAGATTAACTTT
>NW_007505746.1:0-255 GCF_000475195.1 Diaphorina citri
AGGATTTCTTCTATATTTGTGGGTTCATCTGTATATGCTTAGGTGCTCTTGTACTGAGGTGGACAGTACTAATGTCAGTTGTCATGTCAGGTCTCCTCTTTAAGTGACATTCTCAAACGCTGTCGAAGATAATCGATTAAAGTTAAAAGTTCAAAGAAAAGAATTATCCAACAGATAAAATCCAACAAGAGCTAATGAAAATAGATAGTCAAAAATTTGGTTGATAAGGACCAAAATTGATAAAATGATAAAAAA
>NW_007505747.1:0-255 GCF_000475195.1 Diaphorina citri
AGCTATTTCGTTTCCAACATGGCCGGCGGCCATATGTTTTATGCGTAGTAAAATGAACTTTTCCCCTCTTATTTTTGGTCTGGTAATTTTTCAACTTTTTAGAAAACTATGTTTGAAATTTTTACAACGATAAAAAAACATTCTGTTTTGCAAAAAGCCTACGCGTTCAAAAACATTGTTATAGGTGTATTTTCCTTTCTTTTCGTGTCCTTTTTTTTCTCAGAATCACTTTGGTTTAGATACAAGAAGTGGGAC
>NW_007505748.1:0-255 GCF_000475195.1 Diaphorina citri
CTCTATCAAACCTCTTAAACAATAAAATAAAAAAAAAAAAAAATAATAAGAAAATGGTCAATTACAGTTGTACCCTATTCAAACTTTCAACCCCAAGTATAATGATAATAACTCTTTATTGCAAATTAAGAAAATTACAATAGGGCGTGATTATTGCCTAAGGCAATCTCTGCCATCATCCTTATCTATCCTTATTAACAGTGTTTGTTCCCGGATAAATGAGCACTGGATAGTGTGTACCATTCTTCAGATTAT
>NW_007505749.1:0-255 GCF_000475195.1 Diaphorina citri
AGGAGAAGCAATAGTAGGATGGTTAGGTATTATAAATCAAAATTAATTGAAAACGGTATAATGTTGTTCTTTAATGTGAAACATGACACGCGACTTATTTTTACTTGGGTCATAGGTCAACTCTTTTCTTCGCGAGAGCTTTCCGCTTACTGTAGGGTCTACATCGACTTTAATAAGGTTAAACTTTTTTTAAGAGGTTTGATAGAGGGAACTGTAACTGTTAAGTCTTACACCCATATTTATGAACAAAATGCT
>NW_007505750.1:0-255 GCF_000475195.1 Diaphorina citri
TAGAACTGTCCGACTTACAGTTGAGAAGTTTAATGTAATAGAAAGTCGTGTGATGTTCACACCAGATTTTTTCTAATAACAATAGATTAAAAAGTTGTTTGTTTTTGTCTTTCCTACATTTCATAGATTTACACTTTTTCTCTAGGATGTACTGTAATCCCGTAACGGTCAATCCCGTTTCAAAATGGCGGCCAAAAAAAGGGGTTTTTTGAGAATATCTCGTTTTCGGTAATTTTTTTCTAATAATAATGAATT
>NW_007505751.1:0-255 GCF_000475195.1 Diaphorina citri
ATCGAATGTAACTGTAGACTGGGGTAAGTGTCTACTACTATTTATATTAATTCTGAGAAATTCATTTTTACATCATGAACGTAAAAAAAATCCTCTTTTCGATTAACCTAGAACAAATTTACCAATAAGAAAAAAGCTCAACTTACTCAGCCCGCCTAGTTAGCTTGGTTGGTGGCCCGTCTGCCTTGTAAGCGCTAGGCCGCGGGTTCAATTCCCGCCCGGGGCGGATTTTATCCTGATGGGATAATGTTCGTT
>NW_007505752.1:0-255 GCF_000475195.1 Diaphorina citri
GGTTCGGGGTCGAGTCGCCATGAGGGAATAGCTTTTTTTTTTCCTAGAAATTAAAAATTAAACCTTGTTTAATAATTTCTTGTTCTTAAGAAGTGCAGCTTCAGAGAAATAGGCTGCGAAAAGAAACAAGAAATATAGTTCTGGTTTTAAATAAAATTAAATAGAAACAAAAACTCATACAGAAGTCACGAATTGACCATGATATGAGAAAGAATTTCAAAAGAGGACTTTAAAAATGTTTTGATAGTTGATAGC
>NW_007505753.1:0-255 GCF_000475195.1 Diaphorina citri
TTTTTTCTGACGTTGTTAGGGCTCTAATCTGGAGTACCAAAGTACCTATATGCTCAGTCTTTGTTTTATTGCATAAATAGGTAGTTATACATATTTTTACCTATTTATTATCTACTTATCTATATTTACGCTTACTTGAGTACTTTAATGGTATGTATATCTTGGCTATCTTCATATTTTTTCTAGAATAATCCTCGCCATCATAATAATATTCACAATCACAGCTATAACCTTCGATATTTTCATTGTCTTTGT
>NW_007505754.1:0-255 GCF_000475195.1 Diaphorina citri
TTTAAAATGTAAGATGTTGATTTAAATTAACGAAATTGGACTTACAAATTTAAAATGTAAGATGTTGATTTGAATAACCAAAATTTGACAAAATTTTTGTACCTATCCTCGTACACTTCAAGCTGCTGTTTTCAATCAATACCGAACATCCAATTTTGTTGTCCAAAAATAATTAAAATATTGGTAACTCACCTACAGCAAATATCACTTAAAATTCTACTGGTAACCTTAAAATTATAATTTCAATTGAAAAAT
>NW_007505755.1:0-255 GCF_000475195.1 Diaphorina citri
CGTTTTTTTGGCGGTTTTCAGCTATAGCGACAAAACGGTTAGAGATATTGTAAAAGTTAGGGTAAAAAAACACTCAAACAAGCATCATTCAATAGGATAAGGAAAGTCGTGTGATGTTCACACCAGATTTTTCTATCATGCACTTATTCAAGTAGTTACTTCTTCGTACATGTACATTTATTTTTACTTTCCTTATCCTATAGGAAGGAAAGTAATGTAATCGGGTCAAATTTTCGATGGTCAGATTTTAGTGCC
>NW_007505756.1:0-255 GCF_000475195.1 Diaphorina citri
AATAGCAATAGCAGGGAATAAGGTCAAAGATTGTCGATACTAGTCCTAATTATACAGGACTCATTTGAATTTATCAGAAGGTATATTGTTACATTTGATCTTGTAAAATCCTATAAGATCTTGTAAAATCTTGCAAATTTATTGTATTTATGAATAGTTTTGCAATTTATTATTCTAGACTTTCTCACACTTGATTGAAAAAGTGCAATTTGAATTATTTATTTAGTTTAGATGTTTCAAATTTTAAATCAAATT
>NW_007505757.1:0-255 GCF_000475195.1 Diaphorina citri
CCCTCTTTCTATTTCCTTCTCTTTCTCTCTCCTTCTATCTGATTCTGTCTCCCTCGTTGTCTTTCTCTCCCTCTTCTTTCCTCTTTCTGTCTCTTTCTCTACTTCTCTCCCTTAATTCTTTCTCCTGCTCTCTCTCTCTCCCATTCTTTCTCCTTCTCTCTTTCTCCTTCTTTCTAGCTGATTCTGTCTCCCTCGTTGTCTTTCTCTCCCTCTTCTTTCCTATTTCTGTCTCTTTCTCTACTTCTTTCCCTTAAT
>NW_007505758.1:0-255 GCF_000475195.1 Diaphorina citri
AGCAAGTTTTCATCGTACAACTACCGGACACTCCGTGACACTTGCATTCCGTTTGCAGAAGCGTCTTCACCATCTGGAAGAGAGGAGAAAAATTTTGGTTCAGTAAATTTTCGAGCTAAATTGAGGAGCTGGGTGCAAAAAGGGAAGTATGGATTTTTTGCCCTTTTTGCGTAAAAAGGTTTTTTGAATAGAACGTGGTGCGCTCTATCTTCCAGCGTTTGAACTGCAGTGATAACTTTTTTTTCGATGAGTTAC
>NW_007505759.1:0-255 GCF_000475195.1 Diaphorina citri
AGCCCTACTGACAACAATTGGAGACCCCCCCCCCAAAATCTTACCTAAATCCCAACTGAAGCAACGATTAGCAGTCTTTTGACAGCATTTTAGCAAATGGGGGTATAGTGGTATACGTATTTCAACCACTGATAACGGTTAGAGATATCTTAGGGTAAGAAAAGTCGTGTAATGTTAACAATATTCTACTTCCAGGAAAGATCTACTCACTGAAATGATGCTAATCCCCTCCTATCTTATATGTATATAAATTCC
>NW_007505760.1:0-255 GCF_000475195.1 Diaphorina citri
AAATCGAACCCACCCACGACCTAATAGCACTTACTATGCAGATTTGCTACCCTCCAAGCTAAACAAAAAGAAAGAAAATAAAAATATTAATGCATCGTCCGGGAATCGAACCCGGGTCGCCCGCGTGGCAGGCGAGCATTCTACCACTGAACCAACGATGCTGACGAATGAAGTGCATAAAAATAATGAATATCAATGAACTAGTATTTACTTACCTGTTACCTGAAGTCTCTTTACCTGGGTGAAAGTATCTCT
>NW_007505761.1:0-255 GCF_000475195.1 Diaphorina citri
TTTTTACATAGTTATGAAGAGGAAAGAATCAAAGTTTGAATCATTTTCCATTGTGTCTTAATAGACATAGATGAAAAATTTTCCATGATTAAAAATGATAACATGAATTTTATTTATGTTTGTACTTTGTTTAAGTACCTACCCGTTATGTCACCCCAAAAAGCAGACTAGGGCAGCTGTTTTGACCACTTACTTACTTACTTACTTTCTGTGTCTGGAAAAACTAATGTCAACATCAAAATATTGTGCCAGTGT
>NW_007505762.1:0-255 GCF_000475195.1 Diaphorina citri
CATCAGGTTCTTCTGGTTTAGATCGAACGATGAAGAACTGAACTAATGAAATGTCCCCACATCTTTCTTACCTTTTTTTAAGGGTAGTTGAGGTACCTATATATCTCTACAGTAAATTGAATGATGGTAAATTGGGAACTCAAATAGCACCTAACAGACCAAACGTTTCAGTAACACAATCCATATGGAACTAGGAAAGAATTGTGTATAGGAAATAAGGCCTCGTCATTCAAGCATCAATAGACATTTGGATAT
>NW_007505763.1:0-255 GCF_000475195.1 Diaphorina citri
GTATTTAGGTACCTTGATAGAATACGCAACATAGAGCATATCATGTCTCGAAATCCCAGGGGTTGACATTTGACCATAGGTACATTTTGACTCTCTCTGTTTGCACAGTGAGAGTAAGGTCAATTTGAGTAGAGGCAGATGTGTTAAGATATACTCAAAAATTCGATTTCTAGTCCTTTGGTCCCCTTTGCAAAGAATACTTCTTTGTCCTTTATAATATTTGATTTTTTTTTTTTTTTAATCGAGTTTAGCCTA
>NW_007505764.1:0-255 GCF_000475195.1 Diaphorina citri
GGATTGTACTGCACTGATGAGCAGTTTAAATTCAAAATTTACTTTGTCCGCCATTACACATTTTTTTCTCACGTTCCCCCAGGGGTACGCGTACCGAAGGTTGCTCTATTTAATCTTCTCTCGAGGAATTCCTTAGTTAATTTCAGAATGAGAACTCCTTCACTTAATCATTCACACAAAATTCAACTTTGTTAAAATTTTCACTAAATTGATTATCTTTGATTTTTTTTTTTTTTTTTTAAATCTAAATTCCTA
>NW_007505765.1:0-255 GCF_000475195.1 Diaphorina citri
TCCCATAAAACATGGTATGGGAAAATCTGCGAATGACTCATTGACTCATGAAGAAGTTCAAGGATCTGAAAACATTGTGACGAGATTTCCAACTGTTGGCGATATGAAATTCATTTCGAGACATTTTCATAAATTGCACACACAACTCTTCTCTCGCTTATTATAACATTTTCTGTCATAACTTCTGACACGAGTTTTTAATATTTGAATAACAACACACAATCACACAATGAAGGCGCTCCAAATTTAAATTAA
>NW_007505766.1:0-255 GCF_000475195.1 Diaphorina citri
TGAGGAGAGAAGATTGAGATTGAGTAATCTTCTCTCCTCGTAAAAACCACGATGGTTTCAAATTTTCAATGTCAATTTGAATGCTCTTGTGTTGAGTAGGTAGCAAATTTAGGTAGGTTCTTAAAAGTAAGCTTTTTCATGAGACGAGGTAGGTACATTAAGGTTATTTAAGTCTGAATTTTTTATCTGAATAATATCCTTGATCTTCTAAATTTTAAACGTTTCCTAATGGGTTTTTCGTAGACCTCCGTGTTG
>NW_007505767.1:0-255 GCF_000475195.1 Diaphorina citri
TGAATTACCCGAAGATATGAAAGAATTAGATAACGAAAGAAATATGAAAAAGAGTATTAAAGATTTTTATTTAAGAAGTAATGAAATATAGAAGTTGAGCTGAAAATAACCAGATGAACCAAAGAAGAAGCTACGTCACTAGAAAAATGAACTAAATCAAGAATAATAAGAAGTTATGGTCCCTAAAAGTACAGAAGTACTTACAGGGATGTTGAAGATTAATCATGTAAAGAATATTGTAAAGAAAGAATAAAC
>NW_007505768.1:0-255 GCF_000475195.1 Diaphorina citri
AAATATGTTCGTCATGTTGTGATGTCATCCATCAATATGTACATAATACGTTATAGCCAATATCTGTCAATATGTAGATAGAGTGTGCCATCGTGTATACCTACATAGCTGATATGATGTATGTCATGTATGTGCCTATTCATAGGGATATTGCTAATTTGTAATCTCATTTGGTATTGTTGATGAGCTGATGACTTCTGGGGCTGGATTGATCTTGAGACACTTTATACATTTTACAATGGTCTCTACAATATT
>NW_007505769.1:0-255 GCF_000475195.1 Diaphorina citri
GGCCCCATGAAGACCAAAAGTCTATCAGCCAATTTCCTCTATGTGCTTAACATACATAATATGTAGCCTCAAAATTGAGTACACATAATTTCACTGTACATAAGTATAGGTAGCAGAGTTACTATCCGTCCTAAAGGGGTTTTATAGTAGATAATAGAATTATGAAATGATGTACATTGTACAATCGTACATTACACGCATTTATAACAATTCCAGAGCTTGGCACCATTATTACGTTTAAATCATAGAAGGTAC
>NW_007505770.1:0-255 GCF_000475195.1 Diaphorina citri
ATTATAGATATACCTATATTATGCTTTCCTTATATTGTATAGGTTTTTTCACCCATTCACCCTGGCAAGTTCCTTGCTTTCTTGTTTATAAAGTGTGGTAGCCCATTTACTGTGGCCGTTTTCTAGAGATTAAATATTTTTAACCCACTTGTAGAAAATGGGTTATATTTTGTGACTTGACTCTTGTACTCGACCCATCAACCTCCAGATCCAAAGACCCTACGTTAACCACTACACCACTGAGGCCCTCACTCA
>NW_007505771.1:0-255 GCF_000475195.1 Diaphorina citri
AATCGACCTTTTGTTCATAACTTTTACCCAACCGCAAACTGCTCCATTGGAGTTCAAGTTTAAGAGTTCCGTAAAAATATACATAAGTCTTGGGCTGCTGGTTCTAATAACCTCTAAACTGCAGCTGAAAAAATCGGATTTTGTGGGTTAGTACGTTCTTCTTCTTCCTCTTGGCACTTTAATAGATCAGTTGCGCTTACTTGGGTGATGTTTCAAAGTCATAGAGCAGGAAAAATGAGGACCAACGGAATTTTT
>NW_007505772.1:0-255 GCF_000475195.1 Diaphorina citri
GGTGAGTGAGGGTGGATATTCGCAGGCATTTTTGACCCTGGCCTGAAAAGCCACGTGGGGCTGAAAAGGCCCATTATGATAAAGGCGTGATGAAGTTTTGGTAGTCCGCAACCACAGATGTGCCATCCCTCGTTTACTTCGGTTGAGTGAGACTGTGAGAGTGATAACTTGTTTAAAGTCTTCCTCTGACTCCAATGTTTTATGTCACTGCCGAAATTTGAATCACAGTCCTCCATTTATAAATCCAAGGCGTTT
>NW_007505773.1:0-255 GCF_000475195.1 Diaphorina citri
TGTAAGTCTGTACTTCTGTACCCGATAATGTGATAGTCACAAGAACTGTTCCTTTCCCTCAATGGTAGAACGATTCTCCTCTGTACAAGACTACAAGATTATCTTCTCAATAACTCTAGTCCTCCAATACACCAAGTCCTTGGCAACTTCCCATAGTGTTGGTCCAAGCTTTGTAAAGTAAATACACAGCTCAGAAACAAACAAAGCGGCAGTAATTTCAATTTTTACCTGAAGTCCTCAGCAACTTAATTGGTA
>NW_007505774.1:0-255 GCF_000475195.1 Diaphorina citri
CAGTTAAATCAGTCCCAGGAAGAAGGACTGAAGAGTTTTCTTTTGGGTCCTATTCACATAGGTCCTTCTTCATGGGAACGATTGAGTTGTTACACTCTGTGTACCCATATTCTCAGTTGACATATGTGAATGTTTACTCCCTGTATACACATATTTCGTGATATTTCCCTATGGACTGTGATGGATCGACCATCTAAATGTCCTAATTTGAAAATCATATATATTTATTACGTCACGAGTCATCATTATTGCTTT
>NW_007505775.1:0-255 GCF_000475195.1 Diaphorina citri
GAATAAACTACGGGCTAAAAAATTCCCGGAGGGACGGGCCCATCTTGTTAACTATTTACCCATACTGCAACCGGTCCGGATGTTGCTTCAATGACCCTCTGATCAAATACTTACATGAGTCCCAAGTAAATAATACTCAATTAGATCGCGGTCAGCCTCGTCTTCATTAAGACACCTCCCAGTCAGCACACACGATTGGATGTAAGGCTCGAATCAAGCTTACAAATTCACCTGAGTAAGTTGGATGACATCCAG
>NW_007505776.1:0-255 GCF_000475195.1 Diaphorina citri
AGAAACTCAAGAAAGTCAAAATAGATACCTAATCTGAATATAAGTATAGGTAGGTATCTGAGTTGAATTATGATAATACTTATTATATGCAATATCTACATATCATACTCTGCAGAAAAGTTTAAGTTCAAGATAATCATACAGGTAACTATGTAGGTTCTTATAGCTACAACATTATTTCCATAGAAAAACTCTTACAACCTCCAGCACTGACGGCGGTAAAGAAATGAGAAGTTTTCTATAAGTTAAGTTAAT
>NW_007505777.1:0-255 GCF_000475195.1 Diaphorina citri
ACATTCCCCTCTCTTAGTCTCTCATTACCTGTCGTCTCTCCTAACATTCCCCTCTTTTAGTCTTCTAGTACCTGCCGTCTCTCCTAACATTCCCCTCTCTTAGTCTCTCATTACCTGCCGTCTCTCCTAACATCCCCCTCTCTTAGTCTCTCATTACCTGCCGTCTCTCCTAACATCCCCCTCTCTTAGTCTCTCATTACCTGTCGTCTCTCCTAACATTCCCCTCTCTTAGTCTCTCATTACCTGCCGTCTCTC
>NW_007505778.1:0-255 GCF_000475195.1 Diaphorina citri
TTGGTAGTTATCTTCCCAAGAGGAGGTTCCTCCCACCCATTAGATATTACCCAAAAATTACCATTTGGAAACCCTCACTTCCTAACAAACGAGTAACGAGAGAGAATTTTCCAAAAAGAAATTGTCCCTCTTACATACAGACCCAGTTGAAAAACGAAGAAAGTTGTCACAAGAGCACACTGATGCACGTCATGGATCAAAAACGAAAGTGAATACTCAAAACCACCCGGGAGAACTATCACCTAACTATCAAAT
>NW_007505779.1:0-255 GCF_000475195.1 Diaphorina citri
CTTCCTCTATACAAAATGTAAAAGTTTATGATGTAAAAGGGAAGAACTTACCTCTGTCCCTGTAGGAACAAGCTCTGTCAATCTATTGCAAATAAAATGAAATGAAAATAAACTTGGAAAAAAAAATTACCTTCAGCCGAGGTGGGTAGGGAGGGGAGAAGATCAGGAATATCGTCCGCTGAGCCTCGCTCCGCAGTGTCCACCACTGATTTGGGCCGCAACTTACGCCCATTGACGCTCTTCCGTTTCGAAGAC
>NW_007505780.1:0-255 GCF_000475195.1 Diaphorina citri
TATCCCATCAGGATAAAATCCGCCCCGGGCGGGAATCGAACCCGCGGCCTAGCGCTTATAAGGCAGACGCGCTACCAACCAAGCTAACTAGGCTGGCATAGGTTTGGTTTTGCAGGCGTCTACGCTTCGAATGTGAGACGGAACTTATCCTAAATAGATGAGGTTCGTTCTCGGAAGGGCTGGCTTTCATTTCAGTTGGTCTCATTCTCTTTTGGATTTTGGAACCCTCTGTTGTTACGTACAGTTCCCTCTACT
>NW_007505781.1:0-255 GCF_000475195.1 Diaphorina citri
TACTTCCCTTTTCTCCTTCACAACAAACAACCTGATATCCACAACCTAACCTCTCATATTCCTCACTCCAACCCTAAATACTGCCCTGTCCTCCATTAGTAAATATAAATAATTTAGCATAGCACATGCCTTGGACATAGAACACAGAAGGAGCATTATGTGCAGGTGCAATGTGCATACTATCTGCCTTAGATACCAATATTTATTAGCGTTACAAGTCCCATTACTTAGGATTATCCGAGTTACAACTCCTGG
>NW_007505782.1:0-255 GCF_000475195.1 Diaphorina citri
GGATGAAATAAATGAAGAAAAGAAAGTTACGATATGCTGGTCACATACTCCGTGGATCAAATGGAACACTCCTACTCAAAATCATTGAAGGAAGAATAAAAGGGAAACGAGATCGTGGAAGGCAGAGAAGGACGTGGATGGATGACATCAAGAAATGGACCAACATACCAGGCAATCAAGACGCTGGCGCAAGATAGAGCAAAGTGGCGAGACATCATTGAACAAATATAGAGCTACTTCTACAATGGAAGACGC
>NW_007505783.1:0-255 GCF_000475195.1 Diaphorina citri
TCGGCGGGGGTAAATGGTCTAGGGCCGCCGTTGTGGACGCGCACCTAAAATCATATCTTAAGACTAAACTTGTTTTCACGTCGAAAAAGTCCTTCTTATACAAAAGGCTTTAATCTAATATTGAATGGTCAAGGCAGATAAAGGACGTGGGCTATGAAATAATAGCCATTGGAAAACCAGAGAGCCAAAGAATGTCTTTTACTACTAAGAACGCGGGTAAATCTGCAACAAAGACTTTGTGGGATTTGCAATAAA
>NW_007505784.1:0-255 GCF_000475195.1 Diaphorina citri
TCCAATACCTAACGAGAAATTTCATAGCTAATACATACACTATGGTCCCAAATGTTATTTATCTTACCTAATACATACACTATGGTCCCAAATGTCTATCCAAGTACTTACAGTAAAATGCAATGTTGTTTACTGGAACAGACCCCTCGGGTTGTAATTTTTAGTTCACATTTTTTCCTATCAAACGTTAGTGAGAAGTACATCCTATTGCGTTTGTCATATAATATCACTCATCCAAAGTAACACAGGAAGTAT
>NW_007505785.1:0-255 GCF_000475195.1 Diaphorina citri
ATTGATAGGGTGTTAGGGTGTGGTGAGTTATTTTTTGTAATATCGGCGAATTCACGTAAGTAGCTTGACCAGCTTTTACTTCTCTTAATTTTGCATTTTTAAACATTTTCATTCAAACCCAACCTTTAAGGTTTTTGTTTTCTTTTATTTAGAATCTACAGTCCTCTGCTCCATTACAGTCTAGGTGTGCAATAAGAAAGGATTTTGCGAAAATCTAAACCGATCCTGAGATATGATCAATTTTTGATCGCTAAA
>NW_007505786.1:0-255 GCF_000475195.1 Diaphorina citri
CTTGTCGGCGCCCTTTCTACTTTCGGAAGTTTTGATTTGCTGTCTTTGCCTGAGACTTTCGGCTTGCTATGTTTAGGTGGTAATTTTGGCTTACTTTCTTTCGTAGATCTTTGTGGATTTTTCTCTTTGGCGGAATCGCTATCTTCACTCTCATCACTTTCATCAGAGCTGTCAGAAGACTTTTTGCTCTCTTTCTTCTGTTTTCTATCACCTCGTTTCTTTTTCTTACGTTTTTCTCTTTTCACACTTTTTTCA
>NW_007505787.1:0-255 GCF_000475195.1 Diaphorina citri
ACAAATTGATTAGGTAAGCAGTAAAATATAAAATATATTTGATTCAAAACTGGTAAAAATAGAAACGAAATAAAAATACGGCTGGGAACTACAATCACTGGTTTGCCTTACATCTTTTTACCTAACAATCTAGAAGGAAAGTTTCAAGATTTATTTTCCGAATACGTATTTAGACAAATCTTGTACCATTCACAATTGCAACATAGTGAGTGTAGTCCCGACAGTAAACAATATTACCTAATTAAAATTTACTAA
>NW_007505788.1:0-255 GCF_000475195.1 Diaphorina citri
CAATCCGAGATAATATTTCACCCAATTACCTCCCCTCTTCTCTCCTATATTTCTTTTCCTCCCTCCCAATCCTTCCCCCTATTTCCTCCCATTACTCCTCTTTTACTCCCCAAACCTCCTCCCACCCCTCATCCTACATACTCTCCTTTCCTTCCTTTGAGTATCCTTCTTTCCTCTCCCTGCCTTCTCCGTCTCGCTCCTTCTCTACTTGTTTATTTATTTCTTTGTTTTTTTTGTTTTTTTTTTTTTTTTGCG
>NW_007505789.1:0-255 GCF_000475195.1 Diaphorina citri
TAATTCATACTTTATTCTTAAATTATTATTGGGTTCTTCATCTTGGTCTTCTTCTTCTTCTTCTTCTTCTTCTTCTTCCTCTTCTTCTTCCTCTTCTTCTTCTTCTTCTCCTCCTCCTCCTCCTCCGCCTCCTCCTCCTCCTCGTTTCTTCGTCGTCTCGATTATTAAGTGCATAAGTATTCTATTAATTTAACAACATGCCGATGGCGACGATGATACGGACGATAAAAATATGAATGACTTGAATGAGAAGAT
>NW_007505790.1:0-255 GCF_000475195.1 Diaphorina citri
TCCCACCGTCTGAGCGTAAGTGCCGGACATAAGAGGCGGACAATACCAGTTATAATTAAAAGTTTACGGTATTGAGGTCAGGGATTTCCCGTTCTGATTCCAAGAATAACGAAATTCCCCAATACATAAATTTGAGATTGAGCGGTGTACTTTGTAAGGTTATTTTGTTAACCTCTATCCTGGTAGGTGGTTTCCTACCTCCTCCTCCTCCTCCTCCTCCTAACAGTGGGGGGGGGGGGCCCCCACACGGAAAAT
>NW_007505791.1:0-255 GCF_000475195.1 Diaphorina citri
GAGAGAGAGAGAGAGAGAGAGAGAGAGAGAGAGAGAGAGAGAGAGAGAGAGAGAGAGAGAGAGAGGGAGAGAGAGAAATTGAAAGTAATTTACAATTTATTGTTTTATAGAGACAATTGATAATAAAGAAAGAAGAGAGAGAGAGAGAAAGAGAGAGAAAAGGGAAAGAGGAGGAGGGAGAGAGTAAAGTTCCCTTTTTTCAATATTCCCTGAAGATTAAAAAATTACGAAGGAGTTATCAGATATGAGGGGTGA
>NW_007505792.1:0-255 GCF_000475195.1 Diaphorina citri
AAGGATGAAAATAATAATAATAATAATAATAATTCAGTTTTTATTGTACATAAAATTCAAACATGAATGTATACAACATAATAATAAATCATCGTATAGAAAATGAATAAAAAAATAAATAAATAAAAATGTCTTCTATCATCATGACCTTAATCCCTTGTTTGCAAAAAGCACTGGAATTTTATTCGCGAATCGCGAAATTGAATAATATTATTCTATGCAAGAAGGAAAGAGTTTTTTTTTTTATTCATTTTC
>NW_007505793.1:0-255 GCF_000475195.1 Diaphorina citri
ACATCTTGTAAACAAGTGGTCTTAATTGCCCCATTGGATATTATTGTTTTATCAATTAATGTTTGAATCCATCAATATTTATTGAGAGAGCATCTATTTTTTATGCCATTTAATGACAGCACATCCATCATCATTTTATGACAGGTAGCATGTTTATGACGATTGACGCTTTGAAATCGATGTTGATTGGTGCTTTACTTATTTTAAATTCTACTTGATATTGTAAAGTAAGTAGGTATACCTACCGCGAACATA
>NW_007505794.1:0-255 GCF_000475195.1 Diaphorina citri
ATTGTAGTTTGAAGGCTTTTTCCTAGTTATTTACGGAGAGAGACTATAACAGAAGTTCTTCAAGAATTTAGGACTCAAAAACTACTGTTACTTAACTATTCAACTTTTACTTTATTCAACTGTTACTTAACTTACTAAAAGGAGACTCTCCCAATGCTTACCTCTGTATTGAAGTAAGCAATCTCAGGCGATAGGAATGTCGGCTGATCAGCATACATATAGTAACAGGTGTCTAACAGTTGATGAGCGAGTGAC
>NW_007505795.1:0-255 GCF_000475195.1 Diaphorina citri
AAATAAAATAATAATAATAAAAAAAAAAACAAATTCATTTTTTTAGCTGTGAAATTTTCTTATTATACAATGCTATACAGAAAAATGTATGAAATGTTAAATAAATTACAATTACCACTCTTATCCCTGCCTCAGTGGTGTAGTGGCCAAGACCCTCGCCTAAGCCGAATTTTCAAATTCAATACCCTGGCTAAAAGCGTATTCCATTGTGACTATGATTACACACAGACACCAATGTATTAAAACATCTCCCTT
>NW_007505796.1:0-255 GCF_000475195.1 Diaphorina citri
CAGGAGGGTGTGGGTTCAATCCTAGCCGAGGTATGGAATTTTATCCTCACTATAATTTGAGAATTCGACCACAATAACTATAATATTCGTAGCCTATGGCTGAAGTAAAGGGCCTTTTCAGTTTTATTCGAGCAGCATAAATAAGATCTATTATTCCTTGCTTTTAGCCGAACGCCTTGAGCTGCTCTTTGCCACCCAAGTTCGATTATCCAATCGTTTGTTTGCATTGTCACATAACTATTCCACACAAGGTGT
>NW_007505797.1:0-255 GCF_000475195.1 Diaphorina citri
GCTATAGCCAACGCTGGCACGAAGCTGCCGTACAAGGAGCTGTTTAAGATGAACCCTCAAGGGCAGGGCGCTCAAGGAACTTCCTACCCTCAAGAGGACATTCTGGAGTACCCGCAAGGTAAAATTCCTCACTTTCAAGGACACCTTTCTTACCCTCAAGGGCACATTCAAGAGTATCCTCAAGAGAAGGTCCCTCCATACTCCCACCCTCGAGAAAACTGTCCTCCTTACCTTCAAGGGAAGTCTCAGGGTCCT
>NW_007505798.1:0-255 GCF_000475195.1 Diaphorina citri
GAAAAGTGTGCATGAATACATAAATATGCTGAATACGGACCTACCACATAAAAAAAAAAAAAAATTGTTTTAGAGGGAATTATAGGTAGATATTTTCAGGGTCCCTAATTGCAAGTGATATTTCGGTATTGGTATAAACAGTGCTTTATTTATTTATCAGTAGGAACAAGTATACAGTAACATTCATATAATCGATCTTCACGTTCATAATAGGGGTGAATATTCCCTAAAATTAATCCCCGAGTTATCCCATTT
>NW_007505799.1:0-255 GCF_000475195.1 Diaphorina citri
TATAAACAGCAGCATATTCATCAGCTAATTTCACTAAAGTGATGGGCGTAAATCGATATTTTTCCGACTTTTTTTTTTCACAATTTTATTTGAAATGGTCAGAACATTTGATTATGATCTGACCATTTCATTTTGTATCAATGAAGTAACCAGAAAATCGATGTCCCCTTTATTTTTTTATATTTTTTCCCCCCAGACTAAAATGTCACTACTTACTACTACAAAGTTACAAGCCCGTACTCTTAAACATATTCT
>NW_007505800.1:0-255 GCF_000475195.1 Diaphorina citri
CTGCCCAAGGGTTATCGAATCTGCCAGTTAGTAGTCCTAACCCACGTACGAATTATTTATGAATGTCTACTTTTCTACCGTCAGGCCCGTAGTTACTAGTTACCACTGTTTGGGAACCTCTTTGCATGATTACTATCGGCGTTTTATTGGTGACCAATCACAAAGCCAGTGATACAATCTCCAATGACCTTGACATAATAGCTAGGAGTTCCTATTGATAGTTTCTTTGTCGTATACGCTGATGACTGCTTTTAT
>NW_007505801.1:0-255 GCF_000475195.1 Diaphorina citri
AGCCCATTAAGTCGAAGAACTAGCATGGAATAATGTGTGCTCTAACTTCCTAAACGAAAACACCTATTACTTACCATTATTCCTCTTGTTAGAGGTACTCTTGTGTATCAAAGAAGAAGTAGATTTCCATTTAGATTCGTTCCATTTGTGCAAAAAAATTAAGGCACTCCCGGCGACCTTGTAACGTTGTAAACGTTGCGTGGCTACCTTGCGTGTAAACGCGCCCCTTTATATCAGCTGATAGGTTGTTTTGTT
>NW_007505802.1:0-255 GCF_000475195.1 Diaphorina citri
ACAGATTCTAATCTGAAAGTTGCACTCATAGGATTGTTCTGTGAGCTTATGTACAGGTGAGTGACTTCTGTTTATATGCGCCTGCACCTAAATTTATTATTATTATTGTTATTATATTATTTAAGAGTTATGATAGAGGGAACTGTAACAACAAAGCTATTATCTTCCCGAAATCTAAGAGAGAAGGACAGGATACTCAGGATAGGAGGAAGCCAGCCATTTCGAGAGCAAACCTCATCTGTTTAGGATAAAGCT
>NW_007505803.1:0-255 GCF_000475195.1 Diaphorina citri
CCAGAGGATAATGTAAGGCAATGTGGTATCCAAGACTTCGAATGTATCCTGCTGCATACCAGTAAGTATGAATAGATACCATTTAATCCCAAATCTCACTGTTCAGATCAAGCTCTAGGCACAGTATGTAAAGTACGTTTCGCGAAATAGTCATCAATCATAGTAAAATTTACGGTACTTCGGTGTAATTACTAACAATTTTTTTTTCTTCTTTCAACATAAACCAGTTTATTTATTGATATTTTAAGGAAAAAA
>NW_007505804.1:0-255 GCF_000475195.1 Diaphorina citri
TCGTATGCTGTTTCACATTCTTTTATGAGATCTAAGCACTCATCTGACATACATTGGATTAGGATTGATTTGGCAATAGCATTCTTCTTCTTACTTTTGGCAGAATCACTTTCTTTCATAGGTTCCTCAATTGCCTCCTTACAATCATTTTCATCCAGAATTGCCTCAATTCTGTACAAGAAGTTACCAAAGTTTTTCCCATCAAAGGGTTTGATTCCAAATTTAGACATAGACATTTTTACACATCAGTTTCAA
>NW_007505805.1:0-255 GCF_000475195.1 Diaphorina citri
TCTGCTTTGCAAAGTTCAACTTGTTCCTGTTATGAAATCATTGTGAGCTTTTATCAATTCGTATTTCATAATCTCTGGACACTGAGCAAAAAGAGGACTAGTAGAGAAGGAAGTATTGAGTTTAAAGTTTCGGATATTTCACAATACTTTTAATAATAAAAAATGGAAAATTATTGAAAAACGATGGTCCTTCGTACGTGGATTTTCTTAGCAAAATAAAAAGAGTGGAAGTTTTTGGGATGTTCTATGCACCGT
>NW_007505806.1:0-255 GCF_000475195.1 Diaphorina citri
AAGATCCATCTACAGAACTCACGTATTTGAAAGGTAAATATATGGTATATGGATAAATATATGGTTCCAATAGATAAATGTATGGTTTATATTTTATATATAACCTCATACCATTCATCAGTGAAATATACAACCTAGGTGTGCCAGAGTATTATGTGATAGCTGTGGCCAAAGAAGAAGATCCATCTACAGAACTCACGTATTTGAAAGGTAAATATATGGTATATGGATAAATATATGGTTCCAATAGATAAA
>NW_007505807.1:0-255 GCF_000475195.1 Diaphorina citri
TTCAGGGGGCCGTTCTATGACTATGACCTATAAAATTTGTAAATGGTTACCTATTTTGTCACTAATTTTCACCATTAATTTTGTGATTATTCACCTCATGTGGACGTACCTAGTTGTTAGCTCGGTAGACCGAAACGGATTGTTTTTCGACCGCCAAACTGGCTTCACTTTTTTTCATTTAGGGTAAGTGTACCATTTATTCGCCCACCTAAAAAACGTACCATTTATTGGCCCACCTGTACCATACGCCACATA
>NW_007505808.1:0-255 GCF_000475195.1 Diaphorina citri
CGCGAACTTGTCAATTAGAACATAAAAAACGGAAATGCGAAACAGATAACATTCAACGAAAACGAACCGCACATGAAATTCTGATATTTGGTGGGGATGTGTTGAAAATCAATCGCTGTTTGCTAACGCGGTCAAATTAGTAATCAACTTTGTTATTAAAAACGAACCGACGATATCGGACTGACAAGTTTCCAGAATAATAAATTTTTCAAATTAATCTTTTTTACGTTAATTATTCATCTGTAGATCCCACTC
>NW_007505809.1:0-255 GCF_000475195.1 Diaphorina citri
TTTGTGAGTTATTTTGCTGTGTGCACTGTGCAAGTGTGTACTGTGAATCCCGTTATTATTTGTTGTTTCACTTACAAGATGGTAGACGGTATGTAAAGCAATACGTCTGTTTATTACAAACTGTGAACGAAGGCGATTTTTTTGCTGCGTTCTATGCTGTGTTCAGAATTATTGCAAGTCACCAGAGCATCGTGCTGACGAAAAGGGCACTTATCTTATACGTCTATTAAAACGGCTTCACTTGAATTAGGAGCA
>NW_007505810.1:0-255 GCF_000475195.1 Diaphorina citri
AGAGATATTGTAAAAGTTAGGGTAAAAGAACACTTCAATAGGATAAGGAAAGTCGTGTGATGTTCACACCAGATTTTTTGATTTTAAGGTCAAATCACAACAAGCACAATATGCATGTTCATTACACCTCTTTTCATCGGCGCAATCGGATACTGGTTCCTTATTAGCGGTGCAAGCTGCAAGGTAGCGTCCTGGTATAAGCTATATGAGAGAGGGTCATAGGTTCCTTATTCCTTGAGTAGATTGTATTGCAAG
>NW_007505811.1:0-255 GCF_000475195.1 Diaphorina citri
GTCGGGAGACGACAGCTGGAGTACGTAGGATCTTACTCTCCTACTTGAGACCGTAGCACGAACAAAACAGGAATGTAATAAGATGGCGTACGAACTTACGAAGTCGTGGTTCCACGTTGAAATTGTACCAATATCTCTTGTTGTTACGGAATACGGATATGGTAGAATATTTGGATTATTTGGTTGGGAAGAACTTATGGTGGCCCTGAAAAGGGCCGTTTTAAGTAAGGGTGGGGAGCGAGGAGATGTAAACAA
>NW_007505812.1:0-255 GCF_000475195.1 Diaphorina citri
TTTTCAGTGGAGGATATCGAGATCCAAGGTCAAACGGGCGGCCTAATAACTTCGCCCCAATACCCCACGCCACTGTCCGAATACAAGAAGTTCTCCTATACTATTCGAGTCAGTGATGGCTCCAAGATTCGAATTACGATACTGGAATCTTATCTGTCCGGACATAGTGATGAGTGTGAGTTTGGAGGAACACTTAAGGTACGTACTGAAGGGGGCACGGTTAGTCCAGTGGTACCAAACCGTCGATCGACGCCA
>NW_007505813.1:0-255 GCF_000475195.1 Diaphorina citri
TTGAAATCAACATCATAATAACAATCACCCTGAAATGGTGGGAAAACTTTCTGTTAACAACTTATTCCAAATGTACCGTTTCTAGTATTCCTTTAAACAAATCGTATTAAATTTGATGAAATGGGACTCCTAAAAAATAAATAATATTCGAATTATTTAAATTATCGAAAGAAAATTTCGTTTATTTTTACCCATTTTTCTGTTGAAATTGCGAGTGTGATATTTTTTTTTTTTTTTTTTTTTTTTTTTTTTTTA
>NW_007505814.1:0-255 GCF_000475195.1 Diaphorina citri
TTAGGCACAATAAAGTTAGAGTTGAATCCTCCTCGCCTAAACTCCAGCTGAACTTTGTGTCAACTGAGGAGGAAACAGCTTAGGTCCGTGATATTTCTCTTCCTTATTAATGTCCGACATTTTTTCCTTATGTAATTCTATAACTGAAACTTTAATCCAAAGCGTAGTATTAAAGGTGGCCTATTTACCTGTGATATATAAACTGGAGGGCCCAATACACCCCCTCCTCCGGCCATTGAGATATGAACAAGCACC
>NW_007505815.1:0-255 GCF_000475195.1 Diaphorina citri
ATTTGCAATCGAAAAACGAGTACAAATTTTTGTCGATGGTGGGATTCGAACCCGGGACCTTCTGCATGGCAAGCAAGATATTACATGTAAAGTTTTAATAAATACTTTCAGATTATTTTTCCTCTAGAAAAACACATGAATAACAAATTCCTCATGTTTTCCTGACGTATGTGAAGTTCTTCTGTGGATTCATGCTTCGCGAGATGAATTTTGCCAATTTTTGTCGTACCGGGATTCCAGCAGGGCCACAGAATG
>NW_007505816.1:0-255 GCF_000475195.1 Diaphorina citri
CTGATGCGAATTTCCATTAAGCCTTTTGTAAGTTTGGAAGAACATCTACAACTACATATAACTTTCTTTATTTTAATAGGTACCCCTAAATAGTACCTATTCAAGAAATCTGCTAAAGTTGCAGGCTGCACAGGTCTCCTTATGTCACTTCGAGGGCCCTTAGATGTTGAATTTCTGTGGAGTTGGTTCGGTAGTAAATTAGGATGGATCTATCTTTGATACAGTAAAGTTGTTTTTGATTTGCAGACTGAGGTT
>NW_007505817.1:0-255 GCF_000475195.1 Diaphorina citri
AAGGAAGCTATTCTCGAAGTTTCATCAAAATCGGTCCAGCCGTTTCGGCTGTGCGTTGATTATGAATGAATGAATGAGGCGGGGTTTACTCTTTTATAGATAGGTATAGATTGTATAGGTTTATCATGTCAGAATATGATTGTAAAAAAAAAGAAAAAAATCAAAACTATCCAAAAGTTAATATACCGATATTTGATTTCGATTGTTTTGAACGTATTTTTTTTAATATAAAAAAGTCCTTTTCCTGGTTTCTTG
>NW_007505818.1:0-255 GCF_000475195.1 Diaphorina citri
TTTTTTTTTTATTAAAATTTCAGTGTATCTACTTAGAGACTAGAGTTGTTTGAATATGAATATTTAATGAAATATAGGTAATTTCAGGGAACTTGAAGTATACCTGCGCAATAATAAACTTATATTTAAATCGTACTCGACCCTAATTACAATTTCATTTTACATACACTAATTAATAATTTCAGGATATTTTACATACCTACACTTTGTTATAATTCCAGGGTATTACAATCAGTAACAATGCCAGTGCGGGTC
>NW_007505819.1:0-255 GCF_000475195.1 Diaphorina citri
AGATGGGGATGGAAGAACCTGATGGGACTTTGGCTACTACAACAACAACTAATGAAATCATCAACTTATTCAAATTATTTCACACTCTTTCTGGCGAATATTAATGGCACTATTTGGCTTCTTGTTTGCAAAAAATTACTGGAGGTCATATCTTTATTTGAGGAGGATCTTGTCGAATTTGTAATTCATCACTTGATCCAAGCAGTGATTATGGAATGACCGACACCAAGAACAAATATATTGAGAGGTGTCATT
>NW_007505820.1:0-255 GCF_000475195.1 Diaphorina citri
AAAAAAAAAAAAAAAAAAAAGTCAAAGCTGGATAATGACGTCATTTTGAACTATTTCATATAATCTTTCCTTCTGTAATATTGCTCCAGGTCAGTTACTAATTTTGTACACGAAAATGTGAAGACCCTCCGGAATAAGCCCCCTGGAATAGGACCAGCCCCATTTGGCTAAACTCGGCCCTGATTTTGAAAAGAAGAAGACACTTTGTCCCTCACGACTTGATGTAATCATTTGCCTGACCTATGTGAAGCTTGC
>NW_007505821.1:0-255 GCF_000475195.1 Diaphorina citri
CATCTCTCTCAGTCTATTAGAAAAACAGATAGCTAACGAGTATCATGTTATTGTCTAAATTGTTTCTGAGTACAAGTTCGTAGCATCCAACATAGTTAGCACTTGTATTCTGTCCATATACAAGTCGAACAATAATGGTACGTACCACTTGAAACTTGCTTGAACCGTGTTTCCCTATTTTTTCTATGAATAGATGCAATTAGAGTTCCATAAATAATATTGAAACTGATAAAAACATACGTAGTACATATCAAA
>NW_007505822.1:0-255 GCF_000475195.1 Diaphorina citri
GTGAATTCAGTTTTGACAATTCGGAAAATGTTATTTGCCATCAATTGCTCAAAAAATGAAAGTTAAAGTCAAAAGTAAGTACTAAGTACCCACCTACATATCTGTATCTAACCATCCACAGCCAGAAGTCTTGTTTTAGTATTTTCAAGCAGAGACATGACCATGTCAAGTCAAAGACAGATAGATACATTTGCTCAGAAACAATCCCCCGGTCAAGACCTTTCTTTTTCATTGTTGTGGCTTCTGAATAGTTAC
>NW_007505823.1:0-255 GCF_000475195.1 Diaphorina citri
CATTTTAAGAGGTGCACACATATTTTTCATACATGATAAAACATATTTTTTAAATTGAGTTTGCTGGTGGACATATCTTATGATTTAATGAGATATACCCACCAGCAATTAAGACAGATTTTCAGATGCGTGTTAGATGGAACTGTAACAGTTATCGTCCCGAAATCGAAGAGAGAAGAAGACAGGATAGGAAAACGCCAACTCTGAGAACGAACCTTATACGTTCAGGATAAAATCCACCCCGGGCGTGAATAG
>NW_007505824.1:0-255 GCF_000475195.1 Diaphorina citri
AGTTGCATTCTCACTTGCGATGACCATGGTAGAACATAGTCATACGGGAAGGCAAGGAGACTAGAAGAGGAGGAGGAAGAAAACGATGGAAGTCGAAAAACGGGACAAAGTCATGAGAAAGATTGAAAGCTACATAGGATTAGTCAAAGGGATTAGAGGCTAGAACGTAGGACTGGGAATGATGAGGACTGACGAACTTTCTCGTTGGCTAGATGATACTGAACGTGCAGATTCCATCGTTGCAGATAACAACTA
>NW_007505825.1:0-255 GCF_000475195.1 Diaphorina citri
CTGGTTTGCCCTCAAAGAAAGAAAAAAATAATCACTGCCTGCACCTCAGAAACTCGTCATTAATCGATAGCTGTGAATCAAAGGCTGATAATAGGAACGTAATGAAACTTGGTGTACCTTCCTAAAACAAGACATACTTTGCAGTGGCACCTATGTACATTTGGGCTTCATACCAACAAGAAGTATCCGAGTCCACGATATACAATTCTGAATAGCTCTTGGGACTTGGGATGTTCCATTCTGTGACACCACACA
>NW_007505826.1:0-255 GCF_000475195.1 Diaphorina citri
TATTATTATTATTATTACAACTTGAACTGGCGCGAGATGAAGACTCTATGAGATGGCTCCAGGAAAAGGTGTATTTCCCAGTGATCAGTTTTGAGTTTCGAGGAAGGAGAATCCACCTCAACATAGTAAACTTTGAAAGAATCCATTTAAAATCAAAGGTAGAAACACAGCTAGGAACTTTTGAAGCCGCTAGGAACTCCAACCCTTTTCAAAAGCCCGCGAAAGACGTCTCATGCGCTCAAAGATGGGAAGCGT
>NW_007505827.1:0-255 GCF_000475195.1 Diaphorina citri
CTTCTTCGAGGGAGATGACTTCTCCGAGACTCTGACCCGGGCCAAGTTTGAAGAGTTGAACATGGATCTGTTCCGAGCTACCATGAAACCCGTGCAGAAGGTAAGATAAGGCATTTTTACTGTACATAAACTATAACTTTGGAATTTTGGGGCAGTTTTTGGCTGGTTCAATTTGAACCAAAGATACAGGGGTTAACAAATATCGCTCAAATTAAAAAAAAAAAAAAAACTTCAATATTGCCCGCCGCAACAGAA
>NW_007505828.1:0-255 GCF_000475195.1 Diaphorina citri
TGACGTACTGGTGAAGGTATAGGTACATGAAAAATGTGTGATTTTTCCTGATGGGGTATGGAGTACGGAAAAAGTGTAATTGTACGGACGGCCGCAAATCAAAATACGCCTCCACACTTACGAGGAAAAACACGTTATTTTTGTGAACGAAAAATCAAGTGGAAAAAAAACACCTCCATTTACCTACATATTATGGAAAGAAGTAAGCATTGAAAAGCACATATATTGAAAAGCACATATATGTGCTTTTCAATG
>NW_007505829.1:0-255 GCF_000475195.1 Diaphorina citri
TAAAATATGAATACGTATTACCTCCAGTCCTTATGTCCAACTTTCATGAAGCTACTTCTGGTTTAGTGGTTATGTGGGGGTACAGAATAGAACATGGGTCTTTTCTCCCAGTTGCTTGCAAAACTTGACATTCACTAGTTTCAGGTTTCAGGGAAAATGAAAAACTCAAAATTAACCCAGAAATCCCAGAATTGACAAAAGTAGAAAAAATTATTACTTAAATTATTCAAGATTTTCAAGGGGATAAAATAAACC
>NW_007505830.1:0-255 GCF_000475195.1 Diaphorina citri
CCACTGGAGGTAAGGATTTTTTTTTTTAGGTTTGATATAGAGGGAACTGTAACTGCCAAGGTCTTATCGTCCCGAAATCGAAGAGAGAAGGAAGACAGGATAGTAAAAAGCCAGCCGTTCCGAGAACGAACTTTATCTGTTTAGGATAAAATCCACCCCGTGGAGGAATAACTAGACTGGCCTACCTGAGACTGAAAAGTACCTTTGCTCCCACATTTTTAACAAAGTTTGCGTCTTGTTTCCCTGATTTGCTAA
>NW_007505831.1:0-255 GCF_000475195.1 Diaphorina citri
TCAGTTTAGGTATACAGGGAGTACCAATTAACACAACTTAACGTTAGCTAAATCATGATAGCAGATCCATAGAAAATACGTTAGTAAGTCACACACTTTACTGATTCAATGTTGAATGAATCAAGTTGATATAAATGCATCTAGGAATGGTTATAGGTTGGTACTATTCTTTTATTTCTCTACAATCCAAGGTGTGCTATGTAGCTATGTACAAGGGTTGCGATATTCCTTTCAGACCCAAAGAATATAACACTA
>NW_007505832.1:0-255 GCF_000475195.1 Diaphorina citri
CTCGAGTGGAAAAACTATTCATTGGGTTCTCTGACCCGAGTTCACTCGCGCACTCGCCACATATTATTGCAACATACACTATACAGTTTCTATTCGAGTACAAATCTATTCGTCAGAAAAACTATTCGTTTGAACGAGTTGAATGATTCACTACCCCCCTCTCCCCTCTTGCCTCTTATGATGATGCAAGAAAGAGAACTGAAGAGGGGGAGGGGTATAGTGGTATACCCGTATGCCGAGAGTTTCCGAACGAAA
>NW_007505833.1:0-255 GCF_000475195.1 Diaphorina citri
TCGTAAGGATACTGAAATTGAGGAGCTGGCTCAAATTTTAGCGAAATGGCATGGTGAAAAAAGTTCTTAACCTTCAAAAAAGAAGAAGCAGGAGAAGAAAAAAAAGTGGCATTTGAGTTTTTTTTTAGTCAGCAAGCAAGACAAATGATTATTTTTTCATTTCTCATTTTATTACTTTTTCCTTCACACCCCTCTTAGCTTCCCCTCTAAACTCAGCTCCAATGGGTCTGTGCAGGCAATTCAGTCAATTTATAT
>NW_007505834.1:0-255 GCF_000475195.1 Diaphorina citri
AATCTTGAAAAGGTTTGGAGAGATATTCAGTATAAGGAACAACTTTTTTCTAACTTTAATTCAAATGGATATCCTGTCTAGATCATGATCTACATGTCTTTTCTTCTTTGAATAAGATTCGAACTTGAACTCTTGATGAACTTGCAAAGTGGCCGATTTGAACAAACTGTCCCCAAAACACAACCTCGACCCAAACTTTAGTACAGGATCAATAGCTCATCCCTAAAGGGAATTTAGCTGAAAAGTTTATAAATG
>NW_007505835.1:0-255 GCF_000475195.1 Diaphorina citri
TGTCAGAGCGTAGTGGGCACTATCGTTGTACAGGTCCAGAGGATAGAGCACGTATCTGTGGCGAAAAGAACAGGAATAACTCTTAAGATCGGGTATACAATCTCATGTTACAGTTACATACCCACAGTATGATCAGTTGATCAGGCACAATAAGAAAAGTTTTTGCGTTTTTTCCAAATTTTGATCGATAACTAGGTACTAGAGTTGTTTGTGGTGACTCCTTGGAAAAATACTGTAGTAATAGAAAGTAAAAAT
>NW_007505836.1:0-255 GCF_000475195.1 Diaphorina citri
TCCGGGAATTTGTGTGAGAAAATGTGAAAAAAGTCCCCGAAAAACCAGTTTTTTTGGTTTTTTGGCTTTATGGGTCTCTTGACAAAATTTGCACCACCACTTTCGTGATCCTGGTAAAAAGACCTTTAATTTGACATATAGGTCGACCAGATTTGGATAAGTCCTTCTATGGGGACAGACAGACAGACCGATGACACCGAAGCGAATACAATAGTCCGTCCACTATACCTTTTATTATTACTATTGTAATTAAAT
>NW_007505837.1:0-255 GCF_000475195.1 Diaphorina citri
GAATCAAGATTTGGGTGGGAAAAATGCATCAGTACATTAGGTACACCATAGGGCTGCCTGGAAGAGACTGACAAAAAAACGCCGACCCTATTTACTTAAATAGGAAAAGGCTAGGAAGAAGAAGATGATTTGGTTTCTACTTTTCTATTCAACTGGGATACGGGGATGATAAATCACACAAATGTGAATATTGTATAGACCACGTACGTGTGATGTGGGAAGTTATTTTGGACACACAGACTTAATTTGATTAAA
>NW_007505838.1:0-255 GCF_000475195.1 Diaphorina citri
TTTTCACTCCTTAATACTCCTGTTAAGTTAACAGCCAGTTAAGTCCCATTTGATTTGTATTGGTTTAACAGGGCTCTTGCTTAACGTGCTGTTAGATGCTGAAAAGAAGGTTGGTGAAACTCACCACTTATCGCTCGAGCCTCCAAGAGCCCGTTCGCACAAGTGTGTTGTTCGGGGAAAAATCGTGTCGTGTATAGTGGTAACACTCTCATTTAAATTACATTGCCTACAGGATATTCAGGAAAAAAATCGGAT
>NW_007505839.1:0-255 GCF_000475195.1 Diaphorina citri
CAAAAGTTTATCTTTAGAGGAATCCGATCTATGAAGGTGAGAAAAACCTGCCGAATCGGTTCGTGTAAAGATACACAGTCGTGCTTGCTGGAACTTGGCCTGGCGCACTGCCGTGCGCTCAGATTGTACGAGCTGATAGGACAACAAATTTAACTGACAGGAATACAAGAGGCGGGCCAGCCATACTTATAAAACAGACCTATACGTTTAAGGTAATCAAGAGAATTGTAAATCCTAAAGTAGAAATGATAGGAG
>NW_007505840.1:0-255 GCF_000475195.1 Diaphorina citri
CTGATCTACTCTTTGTTTATAGTCCCTCAGCCAGAAAAAGATCTGTACCTCAGTAATGTATGTACGTGTACTGTACCTACTGCTGTATTGTGCAGTAGAGTGCTATGAGTCACCCTCATATCCTGTTGTATAGTCACAATATCATAGGTACTAATGGATATTAATGTAAGCCACTAGTATCAAGTAACATAGAGGAATGGTTTACTGTTCACACTGGACTTGCTTGCCTTACCTAAGTTGCGCTATTTAGGGCTA
>NW_007505841.1:0-255 GCF_000475195.1 Diaphorina citri
GTCTTCAAAGCGCGGGGCCCCCAAAAGCGCGGGGCCCGTGGCAGTCTGCCATTCTGCCTTATGGGTAATCCGGCCCTGTAATCTACATTTTTATACAAATTAATACGTATTATGTACCCACAAACTAATAGGTAGGCAACTAGGCACCTACAATCTATATAGCGCTTAATATTCATCCAATTTTGACCATTATGTAGGTATGGATATCTCCTAATAATCCTTAGCTACCGACTCAAATCGTGAGAAAAGAACTAA
>NW_007505842.1:0-255 GCF_000475195.1 Diaphorina citri
TCATATAAATAAAATAAATAAAAAACTCAGGAAGATGATTCATGTATTTGTAAACCTAAGATATGTATTGAACATAAAAAATCTCAAATTAATATATTTTGCGTTTGTTCAGTCAATTCTACAGTATGGCATAATTGCATGGGGAAGTACTTATATCTCAAATTTAAATCGCTTAAAAAGAACACAAAATATTTTAATAAGAATTATTATGAAGAAACATAGGTTATATTCAACTGCTGCACTTTATGATGAATT
>NW_007505843.1:0-255 GCF_000475195.1 Diaphorina citri
CCTGCACTCCCATTGTTTTGCGATTGCAGATATTTCAACGGGTTACTTTCTGGTGTTTTCGTAGAGGTAAAATAAAATATCTCTAGTAGCGCGGTCAAACTTTCTTGACTTGGCGGGGCGGAGCGCTGCCGCGCTCCTTAATTTTATGCTCGAAGTATGCTAATATAATTCAAATCAGCTACCTTAAAATAGCTACTTGGATCTCAATTAAGACATTATAAAAAATAAAATAGTGATAAAAACATTGTTTTTTAC
>NW_007505844.1:0-255 GCF_000475195.1 Diaphorina citri
GCAGTGGGAACACTCTCATTTAAATTACATTACCTACAAGAACATTTGAGGGAAAAAAGTTATTCGTTTTTTTTTTTTATCCCTTCTACCTTCTACTTCTCAACTTTTGATTTATTTTTGTGATATGGTTATCAGTGTGATGATGCTATCCCATGTAAACTTTATTAATTTAGTTAGTAGACAAATTAAATTTCAACAAATAAAAGTTCTATTTCACAATTTATTTGATAGTTTAAAATTTAAAGGTTGAAAGAT
>NW_007505845.1:0-255 GCF_000475195.1 Diaphorina citri
AAACAAACAACACCACCACCACCACCACAACAACAACAACAACAACAACAACAACAACAACAACAACAACAAGATTTATTTAATATCAAAGTTCATTCAAGAATACGAAGGATAACGGCTCAAACAGCAAACAGGTATTGTTTCGTGTAAAATGTAGAAGTGAGAGAACTTGTCTGATGCAGCACTGCCGAGCACCAAATTACCAAAAGTTTTTTTTATAGATCAAATAATAGGTGTGACGTTATTTTGGACGAA
>NW_007505846.1:0-255 GCF_000475195.1 Diaphorina citri
GTATACAAGAGTGTTATTGTTACCAGTCACACTACCCAGCATTCAGAAAGAACCTCTCCTAAATCCCTAGTAACTAACAATGAAAACAGGTGTTGAAAAAATACCTGCTGTGGTATTTAAAGGCACACAAGAAGACTATCTATTAGTCATGTGTATTGTTAGGGTGGGTCAAGGGATGCATGATCTGGCATCTTAATAGAGGCTTAACGAACCCTTGGGGGAGACAGGATTTGGTGTAATTGAGACATCACACAA
>NW_007505847.1:0-255 GCF_000475195.1 Diaphorina citri
TTTGTTTTTTTTTTTATATAAAAAAATATCACAAAACTGATGAGATAGAGACAACTTTAAAATATGATCGATAATAAATCACATTTAAAATTAAACTTGGTCAATTTACACGTTTGTGTTTAATTTTTCCAGATCATATTCCCGTTCAAATGGCAGTGCCCGTACATTCCCCTCTGTCCCCTCTCATTGGCCGAGGTTCTACACGCTCCCCTCCCTTTCCTTATTGGCGTAGACTCCAGGTTCTTCGACCTGTAT
>NW_007505848.1:0-255 GCF_000475195.1 Diaphorina citri
TATTGTTCCGCTGTAATAAATGATAATGAAACTTGAATTGAATAGGAAAATAATAATTATTAAAATTTCAGTTCATATCTACTTTTATTTGAAAATACTTATACGATAGATGTATGTATGTATGTATACTGTATACAATAGAGCTACATACTTTTTACATAAATGTAACACGTGTAAAGTTCGATGAGAACAATTCTTTACAGGCACCTAATAAAGAGATCCCCTTAAATATGAATGCACCAATACTTTGGAGGT
>NW_007505849.1:0-255 GCF_000475195.1 Diaphorina citri
AAAAAAGGAAAGAACTATTCATATTCGTTACAACTGGACAACCGACCGACCAGTTGAGAAATGTATTGAAACTATCGAACAATGAACATTGAATTTAACGAAAATTTTCATCATTGTTATTGGAAAATTGAAATAAAATATCAAATTTAAAGAAATGTAAATGCAATCACAATACTTTAAGAAACTTGGCAATCTAGTTTTTTATTCATCCTTTTTTCAATCAACATTACACTACCTATAAAAATGTATATCATT
>NW_007505850.1:0-255 GCF_000475195.1 Diaphorina citri
GGACTTAATTTAAGATTAGGCAACAATGTAAACACTAACACTCACATCATCACACAATGTAACCCCTCCCGCTCCTATTTATCCTTCTCTCTCTATCTCTCTCCTTCACCTAATATCCTGGTCTCTAATATGCAAAGGTTACCTTATTCCACTCTGTCCTATCTCTGAGTATGGAGAGAGAGAGAGAGAGAGAGAGGATGATAAAGGTTGTAATGAAAATTGAGGGTAAAGAACGGGAAGGTTTCTTGTGAACTC
>NW_007505851.1:0-255 GCF_000475195.1 Diaphorina citri
TAATATTTTTTTTTATTTATCTAATAAAAATACATTAATTATTTAAACTCAATATTGAAGGGTATTTGAGTGAAATTTTGAGTGTATGGCTGCCATACACGCCCTACATGGACGCTACGCTACTGATTTTTATAACTCACTCACTCTTTAGGTACACATCTGTAAGTGTAAGCCCGGCCACTCACTATCAGGTATCAGGTAGACCTCACAGGCGGGCCTTTTCAGCCGTACCTGTCAGGTTTACCTGATAGTGAG
>NW_007505852.1:0-255 GCF_000475195.1 Diaphorina citri
CCTTAGTCAGGTCTACCTGATAGTGAGTTTCTAGCCTTAGGAGCCTCTTTTATTGTACCTATCCTAGTGTACCTTCAAATACCTACGTCATCAGTTCGACTTTTAGAAAAGGCATACGTTCAATATCAGTTCTATTTACCCACCTACGCTTAGTACCTCCCTACTTTACGCTTAGTAGTATGTATACCTGTTCTACCTACCAACCTACCCATCCACGCCTATACTATAGTACCTAGCACCAACTTTACACTTAGC
>NW_007505853.1:0-255 GCF_000475195.1 Diaphorina citri
AGATCCCTAACACAGTTGGTTCTAGGAATTTCACAAGACTCAAGAGAATAAGAGTACTGGTAGGGAGAAATGGACCGACTGACCGAGTGAAAGTGATAATATTGCACTTTGAAGCATTAACTTCAAGAAGATTCTTGTCAAACCATTTCTTTAAGGAGCATAAAGCATTCTGGAGTATACTGCAGTCATCTGGTGAACGAATTTGACGGAAAAGTTTAAGATCGTCACAGAAGAGAAGGAAGTGTACATCATGTT
>NW_007505854.1:0-255 GCF_000475195.1 Diaphorina citri
ACCTTTCGGAGAATTTGGTTTGGGACGTGATCGATCAAAGGTACCTTAACTTCAGTTCTTGAGCAGGAAGACAAAATCTATCATCAATCAAATTTGGTGTTCCTTTCAGAGAGGTACTCGTAAGTACTGAAATACTTGAGCATAAATACCGAAATAATTGAGCACAAGAGTGTATGCTTTTTAGCCCGTCCTTCCTTTATTATTACGATAGTAATAAAAAAAAAGGTATAGTGGACGGGCTATTGTATTCGCTTC
>NW_007505855.1:0-255 GCF_000475195.1 Diaphorina citri
TATAAACTTCGCAATTACGAATACTGGTCACCTTTTTCCTGCTTGTTCAAATTCTCTTTCATCATGGTCTAGAATCGGTATGCTCTCCAAATATTGCAATACTTAAACCTATCTCAGTTCCCAATTTGGGATGAGCAAGTATGTGACTATGTGAGTTAGGTATTTAACCAACCACCTAACCAGGCTTGATTATGTAAGCATATTTATCACGAGTGTTGCAATTTGCGAAGTTGCCGAAAAAAAATGGTTGATACT
>NW_007505856.1:0-255 GCF_000475195.1 Diaphorina citri
CATTTGAAAAACAAGGTTTAGGGCCTTGTGTCTCCAAAGTACTCTGTCTATGCAGCTGCACTCTTCAAAGCTTATTACAGAGTGTATGGAGGACTTCAATATTTTTAGAATATGAACTTTTTCAAGTCACCTTTGAATATCGACTCCATACCCGGTGAATTAATTATGGGCATGATACACCCTAGGAATGTATCACACCATAGCTGATTCAAAACCCACCGTGAATGGACAAATGAAACTGTCAGAAGACATTTG
>NW_007505857.1:0-255 GCF_000475195.1 Diaphorina citri
CCCCGGGCGGGAATCGAACCCGCAGCCTAGCGCTTACAAGGCAGACGCACTACCAACTAAGCTAACTAGGCTGGCAATTTATGACTTGAATTGAACTCGAACAATCTCCAGGGCCGAAGTCCATGGGGTTAAAAGTTAAAATAAGGCCAGTTTTCACTGTGAACAGGGGTACAGGGTTCCCGAATGCTCTCAGTTTGAGCTACAGCGTTTTCCGGCTACGTAAAAATAATTCCAAAAGTTGCAGTCTTAGAGCTC
>NW_007505858.1:0-255 GCF_000475195.1 Diaphorina citri
CACTTTAACATTCATTTTTGTCCCCAACCTTCACCATCCTGACCAATACCATTCATTTTGCCCCCCGTTCACAGATACGTCATAACATTCACTTTGTCCCCTGTTCACAGATACATCATGACCTTCACCGAGAAGCGCATCCTCCGTCGTCAAGAACTGGACGCGTTCATCGTGACCGCTGTCTCCCCCGAGGTGATGAACTCGGAACACATGCAAGACCTGCAGCTCCCCCTGGTGACCTCACGCGGCGTCCAG
>NW_007505859.1:0-255 GCF_000475195.1 Diaphorina citri
TAGCCTTCAATTGAGCTCAAAACAAGATGTTAATTGCTCCCTTTTCAGCCTTAATGTTTATATTCAGGTCTCATTTACCTAATTACAAGATTATTCCCATTCCTTTTCATTCCCTTCTTTTTCATCTTAATTTCGTAGGTAAGACACAGTGGAGTATTCTTAATCTTCTTTTTCTTCACCTTTTCCCGTGTACAGACGGGATCGGCGTTTTACGTCAGCCTCTCAATCAGCCTATTAGGTATAGGGTGATTGCTT
>NW_007505860.1:0-255 GCF_000475195.1 Diaphorina citri
AGCCAATAACCGAGAGCAATCTAAGTCAAAATCCATTAGTAACGTACTGAATGCTAGCAAGAAAACCGAGTTTGTTGAGGTTAAGGTGAGTTTTTGTGTTCTTTTTACTTTCTACGAGCATGTAAAGAGATCATAGGTACTTATTTTTTAAATGTGCTTTTTTGCACTGCTCAAATTAATATGACTAAAGAGTCGATTTACTAAAGATTGTGTGAAGACTGCTTTGAACTACAGTTTCTGTGTAATTCAGGTTCA
>NW_007505861.1:0-255 GCF_000475195.1 Diaphorina citri
ATGTTTTGAGCATACACATAGCTGCTGTCAAGCGGGAAACCAAACACGATCGATTGTATTTGAAAAGTGTTTGCCAAGTTCACATATAAATGAAGAATTTTACAAACTGCCACCCAAGAGGGCTACCAACTCTTGTAAAAGCTTTGATCAGTTGAGCCCTACTACCAAACTCGATCGGTCAGAAAGGAACACAAAAGACTATTCAAAACAGAGGAAGAACTCTCAAACATATCAAACCCTAGATGAGATCAAAAC
>NW_007505862.1:0-255 GCF_000475195.1 Diaphorina citri
CCGCCAACCGCAGCACCTATTTTAACCAAACGTTTTGTGTTGCATCCTTGTCACATTTGTGAACTACATACATACCAAATTTCAAGTCTTTAGCTTATACCGTTCCTAAGATATTGTTAAATTAGACCGAAAACCGCCAAAAAGCGGTAAAATGCCGCCAAGCGTTGCAGCGATCTTAACCAAAAGTTTCGTGTCGCATCCTTGTCACATTTGAAAGATACATACTAAATTTCAAGTCTCTAGCTCTTACCGTTC
>NW_007505863.1:0-255 GCF_000475195.1 Diaphorina citri
CTGTTTTTGTTTACTTCTGAAATTTGAATTTGAAATTTTATTCCGGTTTTCAGAATGTCTAACTTGTATTTTTATTTTTATGAAACTTGTTGAATTTGTAGGTGATTTCTTAATTTTATTCAGATGTGTTTTTTTTCTAAATTTGAATAAGTTAGTTGTTGTTCATGTACCTAGTTTATCTGTACTTGTATCTCTTAAATCATGTCCCCAAGACAATTAAAAAATTCAATTGCAAAGCAGTCTACACTGCTCAAG
>NW_007505864.1:0-255 GCF_000475195.1 Diaphorina citri
CCCATCAGGATAAAATCCGCGCCGGGCGGGAATCGAACCCGCGGCCTAGCGCTTACAAGGCAGACGCGCTACCAACTAAGCCAACTAGGCTGGCAATACCTATAGGTTTCTTCAAATTAAATTGATCACAAGGGCAAGGAGAACCTAGACCCTTGACAAATGGAGTGTGCCTGAAGACATGGGATGTATTCCAATCCGCTCGACCCCTATGCTTACGCTATACTCACTCGCTATCCCCTCGTTTGCTATAATAAT
>NW_007505865.1:0-255 GCF_000475195.1 Diaphorina citri
TGCTAAAAGTGATTTATAAGTCAACACTTCGCTATGCCATCGGTTTCGTTGAGTGGTAACATGCTGGCTTAACATTCAAAGGAAATTATTTCTAAATATTTCTAAATTCTAAACAGAAATTGATTATCGTCCTGCTCAACTTAAAATCATGTTTTAAATCTGAAAATATTTCAAGGAATGGGCTTTTTTCTGGCATACTAACGCAAGCTTTTACTAAAAATAGAAAGTAATAAACTATGTTAGAAGCTAACATAT
>NW_007505866.1:0-255 GCF_000475195.1 Diaphorina citri
CTTGTATTGTACCAGAGGTGATCCTCTTTCAGGGCATTTACTTTCCCATTTCGGGGATGAAGAAGAATTAGGCAGTTTTCGAATTTATTTTGGTTTCTACATTTCCTATATGTTTCTAATCACAACTGACATCACTCTATCCATACAGTGTTTTGTTTGCCTGGTGAGTACATGGAAGGAACTTTAATTGTGTTAAGCATAAATGTTTGTCACAAATGTCGTTCCCCGGCTAATGCACTACGCTAAATTTTGTGC
>NW_007505867.1:0-255 GCF_000475195.1 Diaphorina citri
CATTCTGAGCGCCCTTTTTCTCGGATTTATTTTGGTCTCGTCCTGTGAAGGTCGAAATTTTCCGTCGGCTTTTCTTTTCTCATGTCACAACCGATTAATCCATCATAAAATCGATTAATTCATCATAAAAACTAATGGACACTTCATATTTATGTACCAATTAAAACATTCTTCTCTCACCTCACAACAAACTAGGGGGACACAAAAGTAACCTCAATACGCCGGCAAAGCGTTCCCCGTCGTTTTCCGAAATTT
>NW_007505868.1:0-255 GCF_000475195.1 Diaphorina citri
TTACTTATTTTTGAAATATTTTCACTGTACAAAATGTGACGTGGTGTAATGTTCGCCATTTGTGCTCTTCGAATTCTTACCTACATTATGCTGGCTCAAGCAGACTTTTTGCTGCATATGTCTTCTTTTTCTACAAGCCATGCTCCTTCTTCTACTAACTATACTACTTCTTCTACGAGGTACTCTCCTTCTACAAGCCATGGTACTTCTTCTACAAGGTACTCTCCTTCTACAAGCCATGGTACTTCTTCTACA
>NW_007505869.1:0-255 GCF_000475195.1 Diaphorina citri
ACTACACTACACCCCTGTTCATGGGAAAATAAGTCATATTACAATCCAATAAATCACCCATTTCAGTTTCGCACAATAACTTCCACACACCCTATACACCACTGGGTAAGCAATACCTACACTGCACCTCATAATTCTTCAAACGTCAACGCCAGAATTCACGGGTTCACACCTTCGAAACAAATTGCCACCTTTTCCCGTGGAATACCAAAACCACAGCTCAATCGTGCACCAAATTTAGACATCATGCTAAGA
>NW_007505870.1:0-255 GCF_000475195.1 Diaphorina citri
GAAAAGGGTTTTTGGAAGGCAAAGTTCCAACGAAAAATCTCCAAATACCGCAAACAAACCGTGGATATTTTATTTATTTATTTGCACGCTAAGCAACAAGGCCGTGTGTGGAAAACAAACCAGATAGTTTGTTTATTTTGGCCTTTTGGCCACCAAATGACCGCTTAAGAATGACTGCTTGCGCAAAACGAGACAGAAATTTGGTTATTTTACCTTCAAAGCATGTCATCAGAATGGAACGCGGTATGATTTCTC
>NW_007505871.1:0-255 GCF_000475195.1 Diaphorina citri
CGTGTTGTGGATATAAATTTTCCAGCTTGTTCCATCTGGCAACAGTGGTTGCAAGAGCTTTTCTCCCAAATGGTTAGATGGAGAGAAGTGTAACAACAGAGGTCTTTTGGTCAGAAAATCGAAGAGGGAAGGAGGACAAGATAGGACAAAGTCAGCCGTTCTGAGAACGCACCTTGTCTGTTTGGGAAAATGCGATTACGAAGCTTGGGTCTGATTGTCAGGTAGGTTTCAATCTGTGGGGCATTTCAGAGGTGG
>NW_007505872.1:0-255 GCF_000475195.1 Diaphorina citri
GTGATTTGTTTGCGCTTCTTCCTCGGATTTTGAGCAGTTTTAACAATCGAATCAATCACATTGCTTGAAAGAAACACAAAACGTTTTCGTCATCGTCATGAACTTGTTTACATTTGTAAGTCATTCTCGTGACATTATTATTATTATTTATCCTTCCAATTTGGTTTTAGATTTAAATCAATTCTTTGTAGATCCATGATCCATTGTAAAAAAAAAGTGCATGTGTTGACTTCGTTGGCCACATGATGTACAAAG
>NW_007505873.1:0-255 GCF_000475195.1 Diaphorina citri
ACTTGAATTGTCCATAGTAAGATCAGTAATGGCACTCTTGAATTGTTCATTGTGATAATAATGGCACTTTGTTGACTGCAAGATGACCGTTGGGTGAGGTTAACGTCTGAGACTTTACTTATCCGCCATGGCTGGGGCCTTGTCGATCATACGCCTGATAAACGTCTGGGACAATCTCTATAACTTGAACTAGTAGAGGCTCTGGAGAAATACACAGCATATGAAGTGTTGATTTTGGCATTATTTCGCAAATTT
>NW_007505874.1:0-255 GCF_000475195.1 Diaphorina citri
TGACGGATACCACGTCACTCATCCAGTCCCAGATACCAGATTGACTATAATTGACTCCGATGATAACATCACAACTCACAACGTTCAAGCTCTCAGATATCCAATGATAGAATTCTATTAGCTATTGATCGTGTCATTAAAGTTCTAGGTATCGCAGGTGACTGTGGTTTCATTAGGACTGATGGCTTCACAAGAGCAATGACACGACCTGTTCTCCTTTCCCCGTCAGCAAAATTAACGAAAACCAATGAACAC
>NW_007505875.1:0-255 GCF_000475195.1 Diaphorina citri
TGATTCATCCTCTGATGAACTGAAAATGAAGACCATTATCTATGTATTCTGCTGGGCTAAAGTTTCTTTGGTCTTCTATTGAGCTCTAGACTGTCCTTTGTCAAAACGGTTAACCACCAAGTGAGCACAAAAAGCATTAATTGAAACCATAGAAATAAGGTTTCAACTGTAACATGGAATGTGTGCTAAAAGTGACCATCAGGAAACCAAATCCATTTATAATCAACAAGATAAGATACAGTTAAATACGTATGT
>NW_007505876.1:0-255 GCF_000475195.1 Diaphorina citri
TTCGTACTTTATTAAATAAATTTAAAAATTCTCCTAATGTCCCTGTTCATAGAGTTAGTCCTGCCCCCATTTACTATTCCTTCCCTTATCTCGGTGAAACTAGTTATAAAATTGAAAAATCCCTCAAAGATATTATCCCTAATGTTAAATTTGGCCATAAAAGTTCCAACAGTGTTAAATCAAATTTCTTTTCCAAATTGAAAGATCCCGTTAAAAAGGAAGACAACTCTGGCATTGTATATAAACTTGAATGTA
>NW_007505877.1:0-255 GCF_000475195.1 Diaphorina citri
TAGCACTAAATCAGAGTCTGCCCCTAGATATGAGTGTAAGTATGTAGGTGGCTACCCCCAGGTAGCACTCAATCAGAGACTGCCCCTAGATATGAGTGTAAGTATGTAGGTGGCTACCCCCAGGTAGCACTCAATCAGAGTCTGCCCCTAGATATGAGTGTAAGTATGTAGGTGGCTACCCCCAGGTAGTACTCAATCAGAGTCTGCCCCTAGATATGAGTGTAAGTATGTAGGTGGCTACCCCCAGGTAGCACT
>NW_007505878.1:0-255 GCF_000475195.1 Diaphorina citri
AAAAAAAAAAAAAAATAATAAAATAAAATAAAAAACTGTAATGGTGTGGCATCTACATCCGTTTCAGTTACATCCACATTCGTTGCTAGTGAAACAATAACTCATACCAAGATATCGAGATCTTCCCACCAAACCGATTTTTCAAAGCTTTTCAGTGGTCCACGGTTCCAGCAATTGAAAAACCTTTCAACCCGAAACTGACTTCTTTCAAAAATCGGACTATAAAGTTCAGTTCAAGATCTACCGGTGTTGTGC
>NW_007505879.1:0-255 GCF_000475195.1 Diaphorina citri
AGGAAGAGAATTTGAGGTGCACCTCGCACAACAAAAACTAAGGTAGAAAAACTAAATGGGATATTTTAGGCTTTAAACTTTTAAACGTCGGTAAACATGACACATCCACTAAAATAAAAAGTGTCCCGAAGTTTGGGATTCTTTGGTTGTGGGAAAACTCAGAAGAAAGCTAGAAGGAGTCAGCCAGCCTAGTTAGCTTAGTTGGTAGTGCGTCTGCCTTGTAAGCGCTAGGCCGCGGGTTCGATTCCCGCCCGG
>NW_007505880.1:0-255 GCF_000475195.1 Diaphorina citri
GGGTTAGCTGTTCTCCTCCCTGTTTATAGTCCCACAGCCAGACGCTAGTCTTCTCTCTGTTTAACGTCCCCTAGCCAGTTTCGGTCGTCCTCTCCTTCTCGTTCCTGTTAATTCTCCTTCCCAAACATTCTTGACCAAACTTTCATCATCTCTTCTTAACACATGTCAATATGTAGGTATAGAATTAAAGCACCCGCCACTGTGTAGAAAGAACAATTAGCAGACTAATGTTCTCCGAATACTTAACGTCTGGTC
>NW_007505881.1:0-255 GCF_000475195.1 Diaphorina citri
CGCGGATACCGCGAACAAACCGCGGATACAGCGAACAAACCGCGGATACCGAGAACAAACCGCGAATACCGCGAACAAAACGCGAATACCGCGAACAAACCGCGAATACCGCGAACAAACCGCGAATACCGCGAACAAACCGCGGATACCGCGAACAAACCGCGGATACCACGAACAAACCGCGAATACCACGAGCAAACCGCGAATAGGTGACTTATCAGCTTATCACAGAAGAATCGATGAGGACCTTCCACT
>NW_007505882.1:0-255 GCF_000475195.1 Diaphorina citri
GCTTGAATAGATATCTGCTTACATTTGTTTTCTTTTTTGGGTCGAAATGATTTCACAGCTTTCCAAAAGTCACCCGCATGTTTTATGTTTCGAAGCTTCTCTTTAAAACCGTTTTCATGATCAGTTTTTAGAATTTGGCACTTTTTAAAATAGTCTTTCTTATATTGTAAATATTGTAACATATCTTCTTCTTTGTGATTTCTTCTCCATTTCCTATGAAACTTTCGAGTCAAAAATCTCAATTCACGACACTCA
>NW_007505883.1:0-254 GCF_000475195.1 Diaphorina citri
CAGCGCACTGGTTCATTAGTGGATGCCTGAGGGAATAGGGGTTTCATTAGTGGCCGTTGGAGGCTCATTAGTGGTTATCAGTGGTTCATTAGTGGCTCTTGAAGGAGGTTCATTCGCGGTTATCAGCGAACTGGTTCATTAGTGGATGCCTGAGGGAATAGGGGTTATCAGAGCAATGGTTCATTAATGGTTGCCAGAGGTTCATTATTGAGTATTGACTTTCAATCATTAATGAATAATAACTACTGTTGAAG
>NW_007505884.1:0-254 GCF_000475195.1 Diaphorina citri
TCTTCTTCTCCTCCTCCTCCTTAGGTCCCAAATGATTTCTTACTCCAGGCGTAGAAAATACTTGCCGACCTTTCTCTGATCCCCCTTTTTCCTACACACAAACATATCTCTCTCACACACACACACATACATATTACATATACGTACACACACATGCGCGCGCTGTATAAAATTATATAGAACTTCTCAGTTTTATACACTTCACAATCCCGTCAAATAGTTTATTGCTTCCTCATTTAATTCAACTTTGCGCA
>NW_007505885.1:0-254 GCF_000475195.1 Diaphorina citri
GGGGTCGAGAGATTCTGCAAATTTGCGGAGTCTGGTCTACAGTAAAGGAGAAAAATGAAATACGGCCCTGCCTACAATTAGGAACCTGAAAAAAATACCCAGTAGAATCCTAACTTCAGTGATCCTATAGGAACTGGTCTCTTGCCGGTGGATAGAGGTTGACCTTTCTTTCTATGAAATTAATTTATCCATCAGACTGATTTTTTGCTTTCTCTCCCTCTCTCTCTCTCTCTCTCTCTCTCTCGTTTCCCCTC
>NW_007505886.1:0-254 GCF_000475195.1 Diaphorina citri
AAAAAAAGTAGCTGACAAAAATAGAATGAGAAAATCTGACTGTGCTGCAAGCGTAGTATGTACTATTAGACCCGCCATAACTGGTTCCCAGAAAAGTTGAAGGTATAATGTAGGCATTGTTCCCCTACAGTCTACAATAGTATTAAGGTCCATGTAGGCGATGTTCCCCTACAATAGTAATATTATGCTCTGTTTGTAGAGAAAGACAACGTCGTATTCGTATAAGAATGTGAAATTGTTTGAGATGGGGAGGA
>NW_007505887.1:0-254 GCF_000475195.1 Diaphorina citri
AATTCCATGCCTCGGCTGGGATCGAACCCACGCCCTCCTGTTTACCAGGCGAGCGTCTTGACCACTACGCTACCGACGGAACTTTTGAGTTCAGTTGGGTCGTTTCATTAATTCAGTAGTACCTCTCTTACTCTGAAAAAGTCATCAATAATCAAATTCACGTTTATTCATCTATTCTTCCTTAATCCGGACTCCTTGGGTTTCAGATTTTCCAAAAGGATGGCCTGGACTATTTCACCGACATGATGCCCGCT
>NW_007505888.1:0-254 GCF_000475195.1 Diaphorina citri
AACTTGACCACATTTTAGAAACCGCTGCCGAACTTGACCACATTTTAGGAACCGCTGCCGAACTTGACCACATTTTAGGAACCGCTGCCGAACCTGATCACATTTTAGGAACCGCTGCCGAACCTGATCACATTTTAGAAACCGCTGCCGAACCTGATCACATTTTAGGAACCGCCGCCGAACTTGACCACATTTTAGGAACCGCTGCCGAACTTGACCACATTTTAGAAACCGCTGCCGAACTTGACCACATT
>NW_007505889.1:0-254 GCF_000475195.1 Diaphorina citri
ACACCCTCTAGATTAGGAAACTCTCACTTACCCGCCACAAATATTCGGCACCTATCAGATCCGCATTGTCTAATAGGAGGGATCTTTTCTTCACTTTCAATACCAGTTTGTCTTCCCCAATATTCATTGATTTGAAGAACTTTAATACTCGAACCCACAACCTCTAGATTAAGACGCTCTCACTTACCCGCCACAAATATTCTGCACCTATCAGATCCGCATTGTCCAATAGAAGGGATCTCTTCTTCACTTTC
>NW_007505890.1:0-254 GCF_000475195.1 Diaphorina citri
TATTATAGTACGGTATTCGTTTTGTAGGTATGAAGGTATTGCTAATAATAGGTAGAGATCAAACTTTGTTTCAAAATTAACAGGAAAAGAAAGAAAGTACATAATCTTCATATTATCTATCCTACAACGAACGTCCATTATCTTTTGTAGTTTAGGCAAATTTCTCAATTTAAAAACTGTTTGGTGTTTATATTCTTTATTTAATTTTTCAAGCTCCGCTAGTAGTTCTTGGGGCTTTATGATACTGGGGTGGA
>NW_007505891.1:0-254 GCF_000475195.1 Diaphorina citri
GAAAAAAAATTGTAATGGCGGACAAAAGCAAATTTCGAATTTTGACGGCTTATCAGTGCAGTACAGTCCAGAAAAGTATTGAATTTTGACTACAAGGTACTGAAATACTGATTTTTTTTTTTCAAAAGGTACTGAGTGTGTTTAGAACTCAGAAGATAATGGTACAATGGTATCTACATGTCTACCTAGGTATGGGTACCCGGTACTCATTATGATGGTGGCGGGGGTACGTGAGATTAAATCAAGGTACCCAA
>NW_007505892.1:0-254 GCF_000475195.1 Diaphorina citri
TTAAAAAGCAGACTCGTTACCAACCAAGCTAACTAGGCTGATGAAAAAAAAAAGGAAGTAATGAAAGAAGGAAGGAAGGAAGGAAGACGGGATAGGAGAAAGACAGCCTTGATTTCCGAGAATTTAAGTTACTGGCCAATTTAAAGTTGTTTTCTTTTGATATTATGTGCTGAGGCGCTGAGGCGCTGAGCACGTCAGATAATTATTTTCTTCGTAGGTACTAGGTACATACCTACATACAAAAGATGAGTGTT
>NW_007505893.1:0-254 GCF_000475195.1 Diaphorina citri
TCGCTATCAGATTTCAGTTGTTGTATGGCTTACTAAAGATGCACAAACTAGCAAACTACACTACTTTTCTTAAAAATTCTATACTTGGAATTCAGTATAGTGTCATGGAGTGAGAATGACCTACAATTACATAGACATAGTATCACAGAATGACACTTATGCAGGTCTATGTCCCGTATGTCTTTTGATCTCTCTAGTAAAGGCGTTAATATCCAACATTATCACTCATCTATTAATTTCAGCATTTCAAGGGT
>NW_007505894.1:0-254 GCF_000475195.1 Diaphorina citri
GGCTTCAAAACCAAACCTATGAAAATGATAGAGAGTCTATAGAGGGTCTCTATCATTTTCATAAGGTTTGGTTTTTCAGCCGACTACGCGCTATTCAAAGTCGCGCGTTTACGCGTGCAGTGTAAGACCGGCCTAAAGATTTGTCTTCCCCCAAAATTAACACTCGTTTCTTTCCGTTTTCCAGAGGCAATTCAACCCCTCCTCCTTCTGATGCTTCTTCGAAAGAAGTTGATGAGAGCCAATCTGCAGATCAT
>NW_007505895.1:0-254 GCF_000475195.1 Diaphorina citri
AATACCTCGTGAATTATTTGCTATGACATGCAAATTCATTATGAAAAAAAGCCAATGTGTTTTCAGCCGCGAGATGTAGTAAACCCGACGAAAAAAAAATGTTAGCAGTGTAAAGGAAAGCAACTAGAAACATGTATTTTGTATGGAAAAATATTTTTCAACGAGGGATACAAGAGTGCTGAGAAATCTAGAGATATTTCTCAGGGTACCTGCACATTACACGATGAACATACAAAACACATCATTAAGAGATT
>NW_007505896.1:0-254 GCF_000475195.1 Diaphorina citri
ACAATTTTTACTGTGGTACTAAAAAATAGTAAAATCAACTTTCTAGATCGGTTTTTTTGGTTGATTTTTTGATTAAACAGCTTCAAAGAAGTGTTTGAAGTGTTTTTCTAGTGCTAAAATGGGTACCCACTGCATGAGTAAAAAGATCGTACTTACTAGTTAAATTCGTTTTAATTTTAACACTAACCTTATCTTCGTAGTGCAATATTTTTATCAGTATTATTATTATTTTATTTTTCTCTTGTGTTGCTTTT
>NW_007505897.1:0-254 GCF_000475195.1 Diaphorina citri
AAAAAAAAAAAAAAAAAAAAATGAACTCTCTCTCTCTCTCTCTCTCTCTCTCCATCACGTCTGGGGCATATCTCCCTGTTGGGGTAGAAAACACCATGTTTCATTACGTACCTATATGTGTTTTCATTTGATTCCAAATAAATTAAAATCTTTCCGCTCTTAAAACACTCTCACACTTTTTACTTTCTATTATTTACTTTCTATTACTACAGTATAGCGGAGCTATACTAGTAATGAAAGTATTGCAATCGGTC
>NW_007505898.1:0-254 GCF_000475195.1 Diaphorina citri
ACCAAGGCTTTGAACCCGTCAGTGAGCTCTGGATCGGAAGGAGGGGTATTGACCTTCGCTTTCTTATCAGAAATGGACTCTGGCGACAGAGTCCTCTTGGTTGACTTAGAATTTGGTTGGTTTGGAACTACGGGACTTTTGAGAGCGGGAAAATCATCCGTGATAGTTTGCACAGCGGCCTTGGCGACTTGGTTTTCTTCTGTGAGAGATGGTGATGAAGATGACCGCTGCAATGCAAACTTGGGTAGAAAAAT
>NW_007505899.1:0-254 GCF_000475195.1 Diaphorina citri
CTTATCTCAGGTTTAAGATAAAAATGGAGACTGGGAGAAAAGGAGAGAGAGAGAGGGAAAAAGGATTAGTTTCAAAAAGAGAGAAAGAAGAGATATGAAAGATAGAGGGAAAGAGAGAGAGGGAGAGTGAGTGGCAGAGAGGGAGGGAGAGAGAGAGGGAGACAGAGGGAATAAATGAGAGAGAGAGAGGTCAAATTTCACAAAGTCCACCATATCAAAAGCGGGGAAAATAATTTAAAACGTGAAACAATTTG
>NW_007505900.1:0-254 GCF_000475195.1 Diaphorina citri
AGTTGGTTAACGAGAAGGAGAAGTACAAATACATTTGCGACGATCTGGATCAGACCTTCACCGAATTGGTCAACTAAATGTCATCTCCATCTTGTGGTCCGGCTCGGGGTTGCTTAACCTCGAGACACTGTGGCCAATTCTCTCGCAACTACACATCTTCCAACTACTCTAAAAATCGAGCATTTTTTACATTAAAAAACTATTTTACCTCGTCGTTTATGGCATTTTTTCGGCGTGATTTTGATGACAGAATG
>NW_007505901.1:0-254 GCF_000475195.1 Diaphorina citri
GAAAAATATATGTGGGCAGGTGGGCCAATAAATGGTACGTTTTTTTAAGTGGGCGAATAAATGGTACACTTACCCTATACAACTTCATGTTATAAATATCTACCTCCCTACTACCTAGCTTCCAATTATAATATGTTACTCTCCTCCCACTTACTACCCCCAATCCACATAAACAAGAGTTGAGAGAGAGAGAGAGAGAGAGAGAGAGAGAGAGAGAGAGAGAGAGAGAGAGAGAGAGAGAGAATAAGAGAAAG
>NW_007505902.1:0-254 GCF_000475195.1 Diaphorina citri
CGAGAGAGAGAGAGAGAGAAGGAGGGACAAAGAGAGAGAGAGAGAGAGAGAGAGAGAGAGAGAGAGAGAGAGAAGGAGAGTAAACTATGTGGTATACAGGTTAAAAGTCGAACCAAAGGTCTGTAGAAAAGGAGAAATAGAGAAAAGGACAGGTAGAGAGGGACAGGGGAGAGGGAAGAGGAGAGAGAGAGAAGGAGAGAAAGGGGAGGGAGAAAAACATTTCATGTTATTTTTGAAATATGATTCATCGTTCC
>NW_007505903.1:0-254 GCF_000475195.1 Diaphorina citri
AAAAAATATTACATGTTTTTCAATAAATTGTTTTTTTCTCTTAGGAAATTGGATGACTTCTTTTGGGGTTTCTTCAATGTCCTTCAGGATGTAGGAGGTGCTGGATGACAAAATCTTTCATGTTTTCATTGATAAATATGTTGATTCGTTCCAAATATATGACCTTTTTAGACTGCGGAAGTAAAGAGACTTTCCAGTCTCATTCTGGCAGTATAAACAGGGTATATTCTATTCTACCTTCGCGTTCGCTCGGT
>NW_007505904.1:0-254 GCF_000475195.1 Diaphorina citri
CGGGCGGGAATCGAACCCGCGGCCTAGCGCTTACAAGGCAGACGCACTACCAACTAAGCTAACTAGGCTGGCCGACGTCCCTTTTGTTTGAACGAATGAAGTGCGTTTCAACTTTTAATTTGCGAATTTCTCTTCGAGTTTGTCTGTCTGTTTTCTCTCAAGATAGCTAACCCAACGGCAGTGGCGTAGCGTGGTCTAAATTCAAGTGTAGGGCCTTGTAGGGCTCATGCACAGGTCTACCAAGTCCCATCACA
>NW_007505905.1:0-254 GCF_000475195.1 Diaphorina citri
TAGGGTTGATCATAAAACAAAGGAGACTAATAGAAAGTTAAGACGAACAAAATTAATAATCCAAGGGGGAAAAAATAAAGCACCAGGTGTCAACTTTTTGACGACCCCCTTGCCCCTCGCCCTCGAAGTTCTTTTGACACCTCTGAATCCCACGTCAGAAGATCAAGAAGAGACCCTGGGTCCCGCAGTAGGTGCTGGTACTGGGTAACACAGGCAGCGCCTGAAATTACCTACGGCCTGTGCCCAACTGCCAA